>NC_084598.1:44824978-44979978 GCF_033807715.1 Cololabis saira
AGTAGTAGCTGAAGTATCTGGCAGGACGGAGTAGAGTAGTAGCTGAAGTATCTGCAGGACGGAGTAGAGTAGAGTAGTAGCTGAAGTATCTGCAGGACGGAGTAGAGTAGAGTAGTAGCTGATGTATCTGCAGGACGGGAGTAGAGTAGAGTAGTAGCTGAAGTATTGCAGGACGGAGTAGAGTAGAGTAGTAACTGAAGTATCTGCAGGACGGAGTAGAGTAGAGTAGTAGCTGAAGTATCTGCAGGACGGAGTAGAGTAGAAGTATCTGGGCGACGGAGTAGAGTAGAAGTATCTGCAGGACGGAGTAGAGTAGAAGTATCTGCAGGACGGAGTAGAGTAGAAGTATCTGCAGGACGGAGTAGAGTAGTAGTTGGAGTGTTTTTAACCCTGTAAACTCGTTGTGTTTGAGAAGCCGGTCCCTGATTGGACGGCAGGATAAACCCAGAACCTGCTGGTGTTATTAGGTTATTAGGTGTTATTAGTATTATTATTACTAGGAATGGGTGATATTTTACCGTTCACGATTTACCGTCAAAAAAATTCCCCACGGTAAGAATTTATCATGTCGCGGTAAAAAACGATAAATTCCCCTTGATGACGTTTTTGTGTGAAGCTGATTTATGATTTTGTGTTAAATCGACGTACAACGTACGTGAAGGAAGGAAGGAAGGAAGGAAGGAAGGAAGGAAGGAAGGAAGGAAGGAGGAAGGAAGGAAGGAAGGAAGGAAGGAAGGAAGGAAGGAAGGAAGGAAGGAAGGAAGGAAGGAAGGAAGGAAGGAAGGAAGGAAGGAAGGAAGAAAGAAAGAAAGAAATGAGCCTGAAAGAAAGAAGAAAGAAAGAAAGAAAGAAAGAAAGAAAGAAAGAAAGAAAGAGAGAAGAAAGAAAGAAAGAAAAGAAAGAAAGAAGAAAGAAAAGAAAGAAAAGAAAGAAAGAAAGAAAGAAAAGAAAGAAAGATAAATTCCCGTTGATACGTGTTTGTGTAACAAACATGGAGGATCTGAGTCATTTCAGTTTTGCAGTACAGGTGTAACTCATTTAATTAGTTTTTATTAATTCAATGTAATTGGTGTAGTTTAGTATTTAGTATCTTTTAGAGCAGTATTTTGGCTCCAAAGACTGAATGTGGTGATAGATTTATAGTTACAAAGGTGGAGTTGAATTGGTATTTTTTTTATCGTTATCGGGACATCCCTGTTTACTACCTGCTACTTCCTGCCTGTAGTTACATCAGCTGACTCACTTCCTGATCTCAGCTGCTGGGACTTCCCAGGGGGCGGAGCTTCAGCTGCTTCCTGGTTCACAGGATCACATGACCCGTCACATGACCAATCACACGCCTGGTTCACGTGTCCGTCCCTCCGTCCTGCTGAGAACCAGATCAGCTGCCTGTTCCGTTTCGGTTTGTGTTATCTGCATAAAGAGAGCTTTTCTTTCCCAAAATGATCTGATTATTTTGCTTGTCACTTTTCAAGATGTAAATTACTATAATTCTTTTAAGTCAACAGCCTCTTAATCTCGACAACTCAGTACAGTTAGTACAGTACACACTACAGGATTGTCTCAGAAAATTAGAATATTGTGATAAAGTTCTTTATTTTTCTGTAATGCAATTAAAAAAACTAAAATGTCATCCATTCTGGATTCATTACAAATCAACTGAAATATTGCAAGACTTTTATTATTTTAATATTGCTGATTATGGCTTACAGTTTAAGATTAAGATTCCCAGAATATTCTAATTTTTTGAGATAGGATATTTGAGTTTTCCTAAACTATAAACCATGATCAGCAATATTAAAATAATAAAAGGATTGCAATATTTCAGTTGATTTGTAATGAATCCAGAATGTATGACATTTTAGTTTTTGTAATTGCATTACAGAAAATTACAATATTCTAATTTCTGAGACAGTCCTGTATACTAAATACAATAGTATAACATATCAAGAAACTCTTTCAAATGTAAAACAGTTACTGAACACAACACTTTTAAATGGTAAACTGCCTTTTATTCCTTGACTACCTGTATACACTATACAGTAATATAAAAATATGTATAAATATGATAACGCTGTTGAAATGTGTGCGGGAGGCTCAACGTAACGTGGGTGGAGTGTTTTCATTAGGAGACGAAAGTCACATCTCTGACCACCGAAAAGGGCTGCAAATCTTTAGCAATGAACGCTCGACTGCACGGGTTATTTTCTAGTGTTTATCTGAAGTGGAACTATCAGTCTGGTGGAAAGCATCTCCATAGAACAGGGGTCATCAACCCGCGGCTCTAGAGCTGCATGTGGCTCTTTAGCGCCGCCCTGGTGAGTCCTGGAGCTTTTAAAAATGTTTGACCGTTTTTTTCCTTTTTTTTCTTCTTTTTTTTTATCTTTTTTTTTTCCTTTTTTCTTTTTTTTCTTCTTTTTTTCTCTTTTTTTTTTTTTCCTTTTTTCTTTTTTTTTCTTCTTTTTTTCTCCTTTCCTTTTTAATCTCGACATTTCGACTTCTCGAAATTTTGACTTTTTTTCTCAACATTTCAACTTTTTTTCTCGAAGTGCATAATGAAAAATAAATCTCCCCCCCAGTTCTAACTAATATAGAAACATGCAGCATGTGTTGTCTTGCTTTCTAATTCTGATACAAGACTTTCCATTATCTGCGGCTCCAGACATATTAGTTTTTTGTGTTTTTGGTCCAATATGGATCTAAAACATTATGGGTTGCCGACCCCTGGTTTAGACAGTTGTTGTTTTTGGCTGGTGTTTCCTTATCGAGTTACTCGACTGTCGTGTGTGCAGACAGCGTTACATTCAGGGTGTTGGCGCTGGAGATGACGCTCATATTGCTCGTGTTTCCTTTTCCGTATGTTTCAAGCGACGTTAACAGACAGAACAAGTTCCGTTAACTGTTTTCACTCCATCGTCGTTGTATTCAACAGCTAAACCGAAACGCTGCCACACCGGAGATTTGAATGAAGTCGGGTGCTTCTATCAAACTTTTGGGGCATTAAGCATTAATGCTTTACACTCAGTGGATTGTAAAGCATTAATGCAAAATTTAACGGCAAAACCGAAAATCCGCGGCACACAAAGGCGTATTGAACTGTGGAGGGAGAACCGAACGGTTGGGTTTTATACCGAGAACCGGTGCATCCCTGATGTAAACTCTCCCGTCTCCATGACAACGGGCAGGGACGTAAACTCTCCCCGTCTCCATGACAACGGGCAGGGGATGTAAACTCTCCCCGTCTCCGTGACAACGGGCAGGGATGTAAACGCCCCCGTCTCCGTGACAACGGGCAGGGATGTAAACGCCCCCGTCTCCGTGACAACGGGCAGGGATGTAAACGCCCCCGTCTCCGTGACAACGGGCAGGGATGTAAACTCTCCCGTCTCCGTGACAACGGGCAGGGATGTAAACACTAGGGGTGTAACGATACACTAATCTCCCGATACGGTACGATACACGATACTGAGGTCACGATAACGATACAATATTATAGCAGTATTTTTTTAACAACCTTGAATGAGGAACATATGACTGGAAAAAAATGTCTTTTATAATGCAAAACAAAACTGTACGTTTGCCCTATTGTTACAGTTTGTAATGCTTTATAAGTGTTTAAGTTTTAAAGAGAAGCCAGGCCAAACCATTTTCCACAAACTGAAACTAAAAGTAAATGTCAGGTTTGCATTATGATCTTCAGTTTCATACAAATAAAAAATATTTAGACACAAACTGAATAGTTTCTCTCATGTATGATTTGACTTTTTTCTTTTCCAGAAATTTAACAACTAAAATTAAATAAATAAATAAAAGTAAATAAATACATACAATTTGACATCATAAAAGATTGATTCATGCTCACCTTATAAGTCTAAGAGGAGATTTATTTTTGTTAAGCAGATAATATTTGGTAATTACTAGTCAACACAATATAGGCCATTAATATTAATAGTTCAATATCGCGATACAGTTTGTCACCTCCACGACACGTATCGTGACGTTTTTGTATCGCGAAATTTCATGGCATGATATATTGTTACACCTCTAGTAAACGCTCCCGTCTCCATGCCAACGGGCAGGGATGTAAACTCCCCCGTCTCCATGACAACGGGCCGGGATGTAAACGCCCCCGTCTCCATGACAACGGGCCGGGATGTAAACGCCCCCGTCTCCATGACAACGGGCAGGGATGTAAACACTCCCGTCTCCGTGACAACGGGCAGGGATGTAAACACTCCCGTCTCCGTGACAACGGGCAGGGATGTAAACTCTCCCGTCTCCGTAACAACGGGCAGGGATGTAAACTCTCCCGTCTCCATGACAAACGGGCAGGGATGTAAACGCTCCCGTCTCCATGGCAACGGGCAGGGATGTAAACACTCCCGTCTCCATGACAACGGGCAGGGACGTAAATACTCACCGTCCCGTCTCCATGACAACGGGCAGGGATGTAAACTCTCCCGTCTCCATGACAACGGGCAGGGATGTAAACTCTCCTGTCTCCATGACAACGGGCAGGGATGTAAACTCTCCGTCTCCATGACAACGGGCAGGGATGTAAACGCTCCCGTCTCCGTGGCAACGGGCAGGGATGTAAACGCTCCCGTCTCCGTGACAACCCAATTATAAATATACAATAAAAAACAGACAGATTACTTGATTAAAAACAACCAATTTGTTTCTTTTATGAGAATAATTGACATTTATTTACATATTATGCAAACTAGTAAACTGTTACATTTTCCAATCGAAAAATAAATACAATTATTTTAAACTTAACATTTCCTGAAACATTAAAAAAAAAAAAATAAAATTAAGTAAAAACTATTAAACACTGCTTTTAAATGGTGCAACTTCGACATTCAGAACCAACACGTTTCAACAGAGATGCTTGGCTGTGGACCGGGGCCTTTTTTATTATTTTTATATATTTTTTATTCATTTTTAATTAGAAATAATCCCACAGCTTCGACATCTTCTGTCTCTTCCTCTCATTACTTTGGCTTTGCTTGTGTTTTCTCATTGTTGCTGTCACTGTTGTCGGTTAAACTGTTCACACGTTAGGAAAAGGGACATGTGTGTAGCACGTTGTGTCACGTTAAAAAGAACCCGTGTGAAACGTGAAGTTTAAATGTATTTTTTATCTAAACGAGTCTTCGAGGCCGAGGAAACTCCTCCTCCATTTTTTGTAATGAAGGTACTCGAGGAATCGTTGCAGCCCCAGTGAAATGTGAGTGGATTTGATGAATGTTGTTCAACGCTAAGCATGATGTTCTTATTATATATCCCACCCGGAGGCTGCGAGAGCTGTGATTGGCTGCTGGGCTGCATCATTTCCAGCACTCGGCTCCTTGTTTATGATGCAACATTTGCAGTAAAAGCATTTGCTGTTGCAGACGGTCACTTTAGCTTTCAAGGGAAGATTCCCTCCATCAGCGTAAACGAGTGCAGCGTCTCCTCCTCCCATCATCAAGTACAATGAGAGGATGTACGGAGAAGTTTATTCACAAAGGGCAACCCTTTATTTCTTACTTTGCAAATGTAGAGGTACTGCCCAGCTGAGTGTGTCTGTTGTAGGGATGGGCGGTATGGACTAAAAAATGTATCACCATAATTTCTGGCATTTATCCCGATAACGATAAAAATGATGATAAAAAAAATACCAATTCAACTCCACCTTAAAAGATACTAAATACTCTAAACTACACCAATTAAATTGAATTAATAAAAACCAATTAAAAATTAAAACCAGTTCTTTCTTTCTTTCTTTCTTTCTTTCTTTCTTTCTTTCTTTCTTTCTTTCTTTCTTTCTTTCTCTCTTTCTTTCTTTCTTTCTTTCTTTCTTTTCTTCTTCTTCTTCTTTCTTTTCTTTCTTTCTTTCTTTCTTTCTTTCTTTCTTTCTTTCTTTCTTTCTCTCTTTCTTTCTTTCTTTCTTTCTCTCTCTTTCTTTCTTTCTTTCTTTCTTTCTTTCTTTCTTTCTTTCTTTCTTTCTTTCTTTCTTTCTTTCTTTCTTTCTTTCTTTCTTTCTTTCTTTCCTTTCTTTCTTTCTTTCTTTCTTTCTTTCTTCCTCGTACGTTGTTCGTGGATTTAACGCAGAACCATAAATCAGCTTTAACCGTGGGGAATGTTTTGGACGGTAAATCGTGAACAGTAAAATATCACCCATTGTTGTTGTTGTACTTTGGAACGCAGGAGTAACCAGTATTCCAATAAGGAAATAATATTTTAGAAGAGGAAGATTTTTTTTCTTTGTGCACTTCCGAGAAAAAAGTCAAATGTTGAGAAAAAAAATCGAAATGTCGAGAAAAAAGTCTAAATGTATTTCAACTTTATTCACGAAATTTCAACTTTATTCTTGAAATTGTATTTCAACATTAATCTCATCTCGACTTTTTTCTCGAAGTGCACAATAAAATAAAAATCTTCCCTCTCAAATATTTGTTCTCCTGCCCGGCCCTGATTCTCTTCCATAATTATTTCTATTTGCTTTTTATTAGACGTTTTCATGTATGTATATACTATGTATATCTTTAGTATATATGCATATACCGGTATGTATATGTTGCGGGTCGCGGGTCACGGTGGGCGGTTCTGATGCTGGTTCTGGTTCTGGTTCTGGTTCTGATGCTGGTGCATATATATATATATATATATATATATATATGTCAATGTATAATAATAGTAAAATAAACTAACCCTAGTCCGTCTGCTTCTCCGCAGCAGCATGTCCCTGTATCCATCCCTGGAGGACCTGAAGGTCGACAAGGTCATCAAGGTGAGGAGCCGATCCACCGGGTCTGGAACCAGAACCTCTGGTTCTGACCAGGTTTCTGATCCACCGGGTCTGGAACCAGAACCTCTGGTTCTGACCAGGTTTCTGATCCACCGGACTACATTCAGGATTAGTTCCAGATAAAAGAAACCCCCTATGGTTTCTTTTATCTGGAACAAATCCTGAATGTAGTTTGGTAGCAGTTTCTGCTGCTTTAAAGGCAAATAGAACAGTTTTCTGCTCTACTATATCATGGAATTTTAGAGTATTATATTTAGTGATGCACCGATTGTTCGGTAACCGAAATTGTTCGGCCGAAAATGGCAAAAAAACACTTTCGGTGGGAAAAAAACCGAACAATTAATAACGTTGTAAAATAAGGAAATAGACTGGCCGCTCCATCCCGTAACGTTGCGCACTACATAAATCGTTGGCCAACCAAAAAGTAACCACATAAGAATTTTACCAACATTCACCAGGAGGTGGAACTAAAACAACATAATGCTGGAAATTAAATTTTTTAAATTTTTTTATGTTCAATAAATATTTTCTACCTTGTAATTTTGTAAAAGATTTTTTTCTTTGAAAAGCCTACCGGTAAATCAAATGTATTTGATTTATGCAATGGTGAAAAAATTGCCAAAATAAATGAAAAACTGCTCAAGAACCATGTTCGGTATTCGGCGAAGTGTTTATTATTATTTTCGGTTTCGGTTTCGGCCACAAATTTTCATTTCGGTGCATCACTAATTATATTTAATAAAGAGATTATTTGTTGGTTCGTAATAGTCAGATCTATTAATTATCCTTAACGCTCTTTTCTGTAATAAGAAAATAGGGTTTGTATTTGTTTTATAGGTGTTACCCCAAACCTCCACCCAATAGGTCATGTATGGAACTATGAGTGAGTTAAACATCAGAAACTGTGCTCTTTGACAGAAAAAATGATTTGTTTTACTTAATATTGCTAGAGTTTTAGACATTTTGGATTTTAGTTTAGTTTAGTTCTGTGTGTACTTAAGAGGTTTGGTCACCTTGAGTTTATTTGTTTATTTATTTAGATCCCCATTAGCTGCAGCAGAAACTGCAGCTATTCTTCCTGGGGTCTTAACAAGAAAATGCAATACAAAAGAAAACAACATAGAAAAAAACTTAAAACAATAAAAACACAGAAAGAGCAAGAAGAAAAAAAAAAATATGTATATACAAAATCAAGATATCTTAAGAATCATCAAGATATCTTAAGAATCTTAAGAAACTGAGTGGAACTGACAAGTGAAATTTAGGGTTCTGGCCCCTGGACTATCAGAGCTGGAACCCTGGACTCGTGATGCACAAATATAAACCAGGTCGGCCCTCAGACCCGGGTGGGTCCTCAGAGAGAATAATTACTGTGTGGTTCTTTCAGGCCCAGGCCCAGTTCGCCCAGACCGCCACCTCCATGCCGGCCATCGCCGAGGGAACATTCCAGCCGCCGCCGGCCGCCGTCGCTGGGATGATGGCGGGATCCGGTGAGTGTTGGATCCCTGACCTCTGGACCGGGGGTCCTGGTTCTGGTCCTGGTCCTGGTTCTGGTTCTGGTCCTGGTTCTGGTCCTGGTTCTGGTTCTGGTTCTTGTTAAGAAAACTCAAATAAAAAAAAATTAGAATATTCTGTGAATCTTAATCTTAAACTGTAAACCATAATCAGCAATATTAAGATAATAAAAAGCTTGCAATATTTCAGTTGATTTGTAATGAATCCAGAATATATGACATTTTTTTTTTTTTAATTGCATTATAGAAAATAAAGAACTTTATCACAATATTCTAATTTTCTGAGACAGTCCTGTATATGAAATTTCACAATTCAAACATGGAAACCATGTTAGTTTCGCTGGCCGGAAGTGACGTTAAATGCAACGATATATAAAACGATTTAATATATTCAAAAACATCATTACTAACTAGGTTTGTCCCGATACCTCTTTGGGCGATACCGATGTTTTGAAAATGCCGTGATCGGACCCGATCGATCAGACTATACTAGTTCTCCTCTCACCCTCCTCTTCATCACCATCACCCTCCTCTTCATCACCATCACCCTCCTCTTCATCACCATCACCCTCCTCTTCATCACCATCACCCTCCTCTTCATCACCATCATCTCCTCTTCATCACCATCATCTCCCCTTCATCACCATCACCCTCCTCTTCATCACCATCACCCTCCTCTTCATCACCATCATCTCCTCTTCATCACCATCATCTCCTCTTCATCACCATCACCCTCCTCTTCATCACCATCACCCTCCTCTTCATCACCATCATCTCCTCTTCATCACCATCACCCTCCTCTTCATCACCATCACCCTCCTCTTCATCACCATCACCCTCCTCTTCATCACCATCATCTCCTCTTCATCACCATCATCTCCCCTTCATCACCATCATCTCCTCTTCATCACCATCATCTCCTCTCCCCCCCAGGTCTGTACCCGAACCTGGAGGACCTGGGCGACTACATGGGTCTGGCTCTCAACAGTGACGAGGTCCAGAAGAACCTGGCGCTGGTTCCGCTGGCCGACAACGTAAGACACGCTGACTCAGGTTTCTGTTCTAGTCTCTGGGTCAACTATCATTTTAGATTCTCCTTTCAGTCGTGTCAAGTTTCAGTCGACTAAAAGTCTGAGCATTTTAGTCTTATTTTAGTCACAATTGTCCATTTTAGTCTAGTTTTAGTCAAAGATTGTATTTATCCAAACCCATTTTACAATTCATACAAGGTTATCTTATTATTATATTATTGTTTCCTTATAGACTCAAGAATACATTCATTCCAGATACAGAAGACTTTCATTTGAGTTTACAATGTATTTATTTTTCCACATTTCTCCCCATCTTTTTCTTTTTCCACAACACATTTGGTTTTCTTATCCATTTTTTCTTTTCCATTCATGTAATTATACAACAGCTGAAAAAAACAGTTTTAATAACAATAACCCAAATAGATATCAGAATCAGATCAAATCAAATCGTGACAATGGATTCTGAGTCCTCATGCTGGATTCACACTGAAATCTGCTCTGGTCCTGTCTAAAGCTTGAGTTATGGTTCTGGGTCAAACCGACGCCGTGCCGTCGCCATGACGCCGTCGCCGTGACGCCGTCGCCGTGACGCCGTCGCCGTGACGCCGTCACCGTGACGCTGTGACGCCGTCGCCGTGACGCCGACGCCGTGACGCCGTGACGCCGTGACGCCGTTGCCGTGACGCCGTCGCCGTGACGCCGTCGCCGTGACGCCGTCGCCGTGACGCCGTGACGCCGTCGCCGTGACGCCGTCGCCGTGACGCCGTGACGCCGTCGCCGTGACGCCGTCGTGAACCTTCGGACTTCTCCGTCACTCCATTTTATCCGCGGTGCAGTTCCCCCCGCGACCGCTAGTTAGCGATCTTTTCCTGAATGGTTTATCAGACTTTTTCCGGTCACAGTGAATCAAAGAGATAAGGACAACTATTGTGCAAAAAAACTAAAAAAAAAATAAATCTCACATACACGAAGAAAAGAGCGCTGAAAGTTCACGACTGCTTCAAACCGGAAATGCGTTGCTACCAAGCGAACCAATCACAGCCCTCTCCGTCTTAGTCGCCTCCACGCGTAGTTACAATTTTTGGGAGGTGGCGTCAGTGACGGCGTGTGGTCTGCGTTAGGGTTGGGCGTTATGGACCAAAAGTCATATCTGGATATTTTCTAGCTGAATGTTGATACTCGATATATATCTATATTTTTTCTGTGCCATAATTGGGGTTTCCCCCAAAGCATTATAGCATAGCATCTCTGTTAGCATCTCTGTTAGCATCTCTGTTAGCATCGCTGTTAGCATCTCTGTTAGCATCTCTGTTAGCTTCTCTGTTAGCATCTCTGTTAGCATCTCTGTTAGCTTCTCTGTTAGCATCTCTGTTAGCATCTCTGTTAGCATCGCTGTTAGCATCTCTGTTAGCATCTCTGTTAGCATCTCTGTTAGCATCTCTGTTAGCATCTCTGTTAGCATCGCTGTTAGCATCTCTGTTAGCATCTCTGTTAGCATCTCTGTTAGCTTCTCTGTTAGCATCTCTGTTAGCATCTCTGTTAGCATCTCTGTTAGCATCCCTATTAGCATCCCTGTTAGCTTCATTTTTTCTGAGGCAAACCCTTAAAAAAACAGTCAGTTTTAATACAAAGCCTCGTGCCAAATGTCACACAGGTTCCTTTATTAACAGAGGTCTGCACAATATCAACATGTATAAAACAAATGAAATAAAAATAAACTGCCTGCATATATAGAATAAAAATGCTTCTTGAATAAAATAAAACAAATATCCCTTTCCTGCATAACAATTAAATTAAAATACACTGTGCAATTAATACAATGTAGACAGTAACAGGCAGACTTTTCCACTGAGGTTGACAGTTGTGCAAATAACAAAACATTTGTGCAAATCTCAAATAAAACATTCAAGTCCATTTGTCACAAAATAAGCTATATCAAAATCATTAAAAAAAAAAATACATTTTAATAATTGATATAAACGATATTGTCTCGTACCATATCGCGTTTGAAAATATATCGATATATATCAAAATCTCGATATATCGCCCAGCCCTAGTCTGCGTCGCCGCAAACCACACGTCGTAGGCACGGCGTCGTTTTGACGCAGATCCATAACTCAAGCTTAACACCCCAGTCCCCCCCCCTCTGGTCCTGGTCCAGTCTAACCCTGTCCTGTCCTGTCCCCCCAGCAGGTGTCCCCGTCCCCCCCCTCCGGCCTCATGGTCCGGCCCGTGACCGGGGCCGACGTGGGAATCCGGAGGGCAGAGATCCGTCCCGGTCTCCGGGAGGTCGTCCTCTGCAAGGACCAGGACGGGAAGGTGGGGCTGCGTCTCCGGGCCATCGACAACGTGAGTGTCCCATGATGCACCGCTCCGGGTCCCCGCCTCGTCCTCCCCTCCCCCTGTCAGAGACGTCTGACAGAGTGTCTCTGTCCCCCGTCCAGGGCGTCTTTGTCCAGCTGGTCCAGTCCAACTCCCCGGCTGCTCTGGCCGGTCTCCGGTTCGGGGACCAGGTCCTGCAGATTAACGGACAGAACAGCGCCGGCTGGACGGTGGACAAGGCCCACAAGGTCCTGAAGACGGCGGCCGAGACTCGTATCGAGATGGTGGTCCGGGACAGGTAGGTGTCCCCAGAACCGGGTCTGAGAGACCTGGACCAGGTCTCCCAGACCTGGACCAGGTCTGGGAGACCTGGTCCAGGTCTCTCAGACCAGCCTCAGTGCCCGGTCTGACCCGGTCTGACCCGGTCTGACCCGGTCTGACCCGGTCTGACCCGGTCCAGTCTAGGCCTGTGTTGAAAAAAATGATTTTCCAATTCTAAATCGATTCTCATATTAATTCCTAAAAATCGATTCATATGTCTAAAGATCGATTCTTTTTATTTATTTATTTATTTATTTATTTATTTATTTATTTATTTATTTGTATTTTTTTTTCATCATTACAACTTTTGGTATTTTTTTGTTTATGCTCAAAAAAGGAATGTTTTTTTGGACACCAGAATAACTGGTGTCATGTTTTTGCCTTTAAATATGTTTAAAGGTATGAAAACATTCAAGTTTTCAGTTATAATTGCATAAATTGTCTATATTTCATTGTTTTATATACTGTCTTGGGGTTACATTTGCATAAAATGGTGAAAACCAAATGCTCAAAAATTAAAAGTCGAAATACCGAAAATAGTTACAAAACTTACAGCATCATTAGCTGCAATACTTGCTGTTTAATCTCAATATAATACTAGTATTAACATGTTGCAGAACTACAGTCATAGAATTCAGGCAACAGCTGAAAAAACTGTTTTAATAACACTAACCCCAATCAACGTCATTACGCAGGGATTAAAGTTCTCCGTACTGGGTACGGATTTCCGTCCTGGGGATTTTTTTGGGATATTTTTTTATGAGATCAGCGCAAATCCGACAAAAAATATGAACACCGGGGTGTCTGTAGCGCCGCGGTGACTTGTCGAACTGCGCCCACTGCAGTCAATCAGCTGTTGGCTGTGCACACACAGTAAAGTTCTCCTCTGGTTTTAGATGCACGTAACCTGACACCTAATAACTCAGCCTAGGCTGAGTTATGGTTCTGCGTCAAAACGACGCCGTGCCTATGCATGTGGTTTGCGTCAACGTGTTTTTGATTGTTATTTTATTCTGCATGTAAAGCACCATGTGTTGCAATTATACAGGCATCAGAATCTTCCGCGGATCCGCGGAATTCCGCGGATTTTGGTCTCAGCAAAAAATTTCCGCGGAACGGGGAAAAAAAATAAAAAATTCCCCAAACAACGGACCAGTCCAGAAAAGAAAAACATAATATGCAAAAAATAAGCGACGTATCTATCCATTCATTCAGAAATCAAAAATCTTTTCCATTTGGGAGCTTCTGTGCGGCGCTGAATATGCAATGCAGTTTTGCGGTGTGCTTCTCATTGAAATGACTGGAGGCAACACGTTGCGAATGAGCAGAGCCGGCAGGGAAAAAAAGTCAACAGTGCGGCGTGTCCGTGTGTAACCTAAATCTACCATGGCCTCAGTGTTAGAGCTCGGCCAGGTGGGGCTTTATAAATATATGGGCTTCATAAATGTATTAAATATATGAACGCGGAGTCGGCGTGACGAGGAGCTGCGCGTGGCGACGAGCCGGGCGCGCGCCGGCGGACAGTGGAGTCGCGCTGTGAAGCCTGAATTATGGTTCCGCGTTAAATCGACGCCGTTTCTGCTGGCTACTGAGAACTTTCCGTCCTGGGATTTTTTTTTTGCTTTAATCCCTGCATTACGACATAATATTGAATTGAATCAGATCCTGATAATCGATTCTGAATCTTAAGAATTGGAATTGAATCGATTCTTGATATTTGAATGGATCCCCAGCCCTAGTCCGGTCTGACCCGGTCCGGTCTGACCCGGTCTGACCCGGTTCTCCCCCCAGGCCGTTCCAGCGCACCGTCACCATGCACAAGGACAGTTCTGGACACGTGGGCTTCATCTACAAGTCCGGCAAGATCGTGTCCCTGGTGAAGGACGGGTCTGCCGCCCGGAACGGACTCCTGACCGACCACTACATCTGTGAGATCAACGGACAGAACATCATCGGACTGAAGGTCAGTACCGGGACCAGGACCAGGACCTGGACCTGCAGGTCTGGATCTGGACCCTAGTGGTCTGTAGAGGACCTGCAGGTCTGGATCTGGACCCTAGTGGTCTGTAGAGGACCTGCAGGTCTGGATCTGGATCCTAGTGGTCTGTAGAGGACCTGCAGGTCTGGATCTGGACCCTAGTGGTCTGTAGAGGACCTGCAGGTCTGGATCTGGACCCTAGTGGTCTGTAGAGGACCTGCAGGTCTGGATCTGGACCCTAGTGGTCTGTAGAGGACCTGCAGGTCTGGATCTGGACCCTAGTGGTCTGTAGAGGACCTGCAGGTCTGGATCTGGACCCTAGTGGTCTGTAGAGGACCTGCAGGCCTGGATCTGGACCCTAGTGGTCCACTAGGGTCCAGATCCAGACCTGCAGGTCCAGAAACCGTGAGCTGAGTGTGTTTCCGAGTCTCTACATGTCCTCATGTGTCCCCCTGGTCTCTGGTCTCTGCAGGACTCCCAGATCAAGGACATCCTCAACACGTCCCCGACCACCATGACCATCACCATGATGCCCAAGTTCATCTACGAGCACATGATAAAGAGGTAGGACCTAGCGGGGTGTAATGTTATTACAGCGTTATTATGTCGTTACGGCGTTATTATGTTGTTACGGCGTTATTACAGGGTCGTTACAGCGTTATTACAGTGTTATTACGGCGTTATTACAGGGTCGTTACAGCGTTATTACAGGGTCGTTACGGCGTTATTACAGTGTTATTACGGCGTTATTACAGGGTCGTTACAGCGTTATTACAGGGTCGTTACAGCGTTATTACAGGGTCGTTACGGCGTTATTACAGGGTTGTTACGGCGTTATTACAGTGTTATTACAGTGTTATTAGTGTTACGGCGTTATTACAGTGTTATTACAGCGTCATTACAGTGTCATTACAGTGTCATTACAGTGTTATTACGGCGTTATTACAGTGTTATTACGGCGTTATTACAGTGTTATTACAACGTCATTACAGCGTTATTACAGCGTTATTACAGTGTTATTACAGTGTTATTACGTCATTATTACGTCATTACAGCGTCATTACAGCGTTATTACAGTGTTATTACAACATTATTACTGTGTTATTACAACGTCATTACAGCGTTATTACGTCATTACAGTGTTATTACAACATTATTACTGTGTTATTACAACGTTATTACAGTGTTATTACGTCATTACAGCGTTATTACAGTGTTATTACAACATTATTACTGTGTTATTACAACGTTATTACAGTGTTATTACAACGTCATTATAGCATTAGTGTTATTACAGCGTTATTAGTGTTATTACAGCGTTATTACAGTGTTATTACAGCGTTATTACAGTGTTATTACAGCATTATTACAACGTCATTACAGCGTTATTACAGTGTTATTACAACGTCATTACGGCGTTATTACAGTGTTATTACAACGTCATTACAGTGTTATTACAACGTCATTACAGTGTTATTACAACGTCATTACAGTGTTATTACAACGTCATTACAGTGTTATTACAACGTCATTACAGCGTTATTACAGTGTTATTACGTCATTAGTGTTATTACAGTGTTATTACAACATCATTATAGCGTTATTACAGTGTTATTACAACGTTATTACGGCGTTATTACAGTGTTATTACAACGTTATTACGGCATTATTAGTGTTATTACAGTGTTATTACAATGTCATTACAGCGTTATTACAGCGTTATTACAGTGTTATTACGGCGTTATTACAGCGTTATTACGGTGTTATTACGGCGTTATTACGGCGTTATTACAGCGTTATTACAGCATTATTACAGCATTATTACAACGTCATTACGGCGTTATTAGTGTTATTACAACGTCATTACAGTGTTATTACAATGTTATTACAACATTATTACGGCGTTATTACAGTGTTATTACAACGCTATTACGGCGTTATTACAGTGTTATTACGGCGTTATTACAGTGTTATTACAACGTCATTACGGCGTTATTACAGTGTTATTACAACGTCATTACAGCGTTATTACGTTATTACAGCATTATTACAACGTCATTACAGTGTTATTACAGTGTTATTACGGCGTTATTAGTGTTATTACAACGTCATTACAGCGTTATTACAACGTTATTACAGCGTTATTACAGTGTTATTACGTTATTACGGCGTTATTACAGTGTTATTACAACGTCATTACAGCGTTATTACAACGTTATTACAGCGTTATTACAGTGTTATTACGTTATTACGGCGTTATTACAGTGTTATTACAACGTTATTACGGCGTTATTACAGTGTTATTACGTCATTACGGCGTTATTACGTCATTACAGCGTTATTACAGTGTTATTACGTCATTACAGTGTTATTACGGCGTTATTACAGTGTTATTACAACGTTATTACAGCGTTATTACAGTGTTATTACGACGTTATTAGTGTTATTACAGTGTTATTACGACGTCATTACAGTGTTATTACAACGTTATTACAGCGTTATTACAGTGTTATTACAACGTCATTACAGTGTTATTACGTCATTACGGTGTTATTACAGTGTTATTACAACGTCATTACGGCGTTATTACAACGTCATTACGGCGTTATTACGTCATTACAGCGTTATTACAGCGTTATTACAACGTCATTACAGTGTTATTACAGCATTATTACAACGTCATTACAGCATTATTACAACGTCATTAGTTTTATTACGTCATTACATCGTTATTACGTTATTACAACGTCATTATGGCGTTATTTCGTCGCTACGGCGTTATCACAACGTCATTACAGTGTTATTACAACGTCATTATGGCGTTATTTCGTCGCTACGGCGTTATCACAATGTCATTATAGTGTTATTACAACGTCATTAAAGCGTTATTACAGCGTTATTACAGTGTTATTAGAGCATTATTACGACGTCATTACGTCGTTACAGCGTTATTACGTCATTACGGCGTTATTACCAGTGGTGTAAAGTAACGAAGTACAAGTACTTCGTTATTGTACTTAAGATTTTTGAGAATTTGTACTTTTATTGATACTTTAATTTTTCTGTACTTTTACTTTTACTTAAGTAATGTTCTTAATGGGTACTTTTTACTTTTACTTAAGTAATTTTCAAGCAGAAAATTTGTACTTTTACTTAAGTAGAATATTTTTGTACTTTTTCCACCTCTGGTTATTACAGTTGCGTTGCGGCGTTATTACGACGTTATGGCGTCATTACAGCGTTATTATGACGTTATTATTACGTCATTACGATGTCATTACGTTATTACGACATTATTATGACGTTATCTAGATGTTATTATGAGGTAATAATGACGTTATTACGACATTCTTATGATGTTATCGCAACATTATTACAACATTCTTATGATACTACGATGTCATTATGACGTTATTACGATATCATTATGACGTTATCAAAACGTTATTATGAGTTAATAATGATGTTATTACGACGTTCTTACGTCGTCATTACGACATCATTACAATGTCATCACGGCGTTATTATGACATAATAATGACATTATTACAACGTTCTTATGACATCATTACGACGTTATCGTGACATTATTACAACGTTCTTATGACGTTATTACCATGTCATTATGCCGTTATCATGACGTAATAATGACGTCATTACGACATCATTACAATGTCCTTACGGCGTTATTACGACGTCTCTAATTTGTCATTACAACGTTATGACATTATGTTCTTATGACGTGATTACGATGTCATTATGACGTTATCACGACATTATTACAACATCTTATGACGTTATAACGATGTCATTATGACGTTATTACGATGTCATTATGACGTTATTACAATGTCATTATGACGTTATTACGATGTCATTATGAGGTTATTACAATGTCATTATGACGTTATTACGATGTCATTATGACGTTATTACGATGTCATTATGACGTTATTACGATGTTATTATGACGTATTACGATGTCATTATGACGTTATTACGATGTCATTATGACGTTATTACGATGTTATTATGACGTATTACGATGTCATTATGACGTTATTACAATGTCATTATGACGTTATTACGATGTCATTATGATGTTATTACGATGTCATTATGACGTTATTACGATGTCATTTTGATGTTATTACGATGTTATTATGACGTTATTACGATGTCATTATGACGTTATTACGATGTCATTATGACGTTATTACGATGTCATTATGACGTTATTACGATGTCATTATGACGTTATTACGATGTCATTATGACGTTATTACGATGTCATTATGACGTTATTACGATGTCATTATGACGTTATTACGATGTCATTATGACGTTATTACAATGTCATTATGACGTTATTACGATGTCATTATGAGGTTATTACGATGTCATTACGACCTTCTCACGAGCTCAAGACTCTCCCTGTGTTTCCAGGATGTCCAGCGGTCTGCTGCGCTCCGCCATGGACCACTCCGTCCCCGAGGTGTGAGGACCGGGACTGGATCCAGGACCAGGTCCGGGACCAGGTCCAGGATCGGGTCCGGGTCCAGGTCCAGGTCCAGGTCCAGGACCGGGTCCACCAAGATGTCTGCAGAACTCTCTCTCTCCTTCTTCAAACCTTTTATCCGTCTTTTTGTCTTTTTAAACCAAATCACACACCACCTTTCTCCTGTAACACCTTTGATCTGCCCCGCCCCCTTCCTGACCCCGCCCCCTTGACCCTGACCCCGCCCCCAGGCATTAGCGAGTATGCTAACCTCGTAGTCGCATATTTAGCGTTATTTACTTTTTTATCGCCGATCCAGGACAGCGCTTGTTCTCTTCTTTTTCTTCTTCCTCTTCTCTTAACATGAACCACCAGAGCGACACGAGTCGGCTCCTCCTTCTCAGATGCTGTAGAGCTGTGATTGGCTGCCGTCAGAAGCTCCGCCCCCCTCCGGCAGATTGACAGCCGCTAGCTCACGAAAAAGTTTTTAGTTTTTATCAGATACGGTCCAAAACATTTGATCATGTTCCTCCCAAAAAGTCCCGCGAATGAAACGTTCAGGTCGCAGTTTCCAGCTCGTCCAGCAGGCGGAGCCACGCCCACTTTTGGGGGCGGGGCCTACGGACGGGCACAGGCGGCTAGTGGCCCGCAGGTGGAGTCGAAGCGTCGTAGGTCTCACGTTTCCACGTCACCACGCCAGAGGGCATTGTGGGGGATGGCGTGGGAGGGGCTACGCTAGGCTAACCACGCCCCAGGGCATTGTGGGGGATGGCGTGGGAGGGGCTACGCTAGGCTAACCACGCCCCAGGGCATTGTGGGGGATGGCGTGGGAGGGGCTGGACCCACTAAGTGCACTTTCCATTGCGAGACGTCGTCTTTCTCTGTTTTGATATTTGTCCGTGTGCCTCATGAAGCCCCGCCCCGGGGGAGGGGCCTCGCGGGGTGGGCGGGGCCTGCACGGCTAGCCCCGCCCCCTCCGATGAAGCCCCGCCCCCACGGCGACGCCCTCTTCCTCGTGATGCTGTTCATGTTTCAGGTGCATGTCTCCTCTAATCTCTGTATGCAATCGGATCAACGTTGCTGTCATCGTGTAAAAGAAATAAAGTTTATATACGAATGTAACCGGATAATATTGTAAACGAATAAAGTCTTTTCTGTTCTCAGACCTCGTGTTTTTGTTGGTTTGTTTGAAGCGGTAACGGAGCTAAAGAAGAGAAAAAAGTCGAAATGTCAAGATTAATGTTGAAGTACAATTTCAAGAAAAAAGTTCGAAATTTTGAGAAAAATGTCAAAATTTCGTGAATAAAGTTGAAATGTTGAGGAAAAAAGTCGAAATGTCGAGAAAAAAGTCGGAATGTTGAGAAAAAAGTCGAAATTTTGCGAATAAAGTTGAAATGTTGAGAAAAAAGTCGAAATGTCGAGAAAAAAGTCGGAATGTTGAGAAAAAAGTAAAAATTTCGCGAATAAAGTTGAAATGTTGAGAAAAAAGTCGAAATGTCAAGATTAATGTTGAAGTACAATTTCAAGAAAAAAGGTCAAAATTTTGAGAAAAATGTAAAAATTTCGTGAATCAAGTTGAAATGTTGGGGGGAAAAATCGAAATGTCGAGAAAAAAGTCGAAATTTCGTGAATAAAGTTGAAATGTCAAGATTAATGTTGAAGTATAATTTCAAGAAAAAAGGTCGAAATTTTGAGAAAAATGTCAAAATTTCATGAATAAAGTTGAAATGTTGGGAAAAAAAAGTCGAAATGTCGAGATTAATGTTGAAGTACAATTTAGAGAAAAAAAGTTGAAAAAGTGGGCGTGGCTTCAGAACACCTCGTTACACTTATTCGTCCATTTTTTTGAATCAACTGGCATCAGTTCCTGCCGATGTGGCCCCGCCCACAACCGGGACGTGGCCCCGCCCACCGGCTGGTGACGTCACAGGTGGGTTGTCCAGTTCTTTCTAGACGGTCCATGTTTGCAGCATAAAGACTTTTACTCCACATGTCGGAGGTTAATTTGATCGTTTATGTACGGAAGAGAATCAGGGCCAGGCAGGAGAAAAATAAAAATAATACTTTAGAGGAGGAAGATTTTTTTTTTTTATTGTGCACTTCGAGTATAAAGTTGAAATGTTGAGAAAAAAGTCAAAATGTCGAGGTTAATGTTGGAATACAATTTCGAGAAAAAAGTCGAAATGTTGAGAAAAAAGTTGAAATGTTGAGAAAAAAGTCGAAATCTTGAGATAAATGTTGAAGTACAATTTCGACAAAAAAGTTTATATGTTGAAAAAAAAGTTTATATGTTGAGAAAAACGGTTTGAACGGTGGATCATCACTGCACCTGAAACTAGTTGTAACTCACCTGTGCTGCATCTGCCCAGTAAACTACTCTCCTGTGATTGGGCCCTAACCGACTCTTTCACACGGGAAAAGAAATACAGGAACTAAAGCGTCACGTGACCACAAAGGGACGTGTTGTCTCCAGGAAATAAATCCTTAAAAAAACCAGATGTTCCAGCAGAACCAGAACCTCCAGCTGGGTCAGAGTTCCTGGCCTGTGCTGCCCCCGTGTGGCTGGAGGAGGAAATGCTGCACCTACTGACCTGGGGCCTCATTTAAAATGGACTGCGTAGGAGTCATACTAAAAGTGCACGTACACTCAAAAGCCGAAAATGCCGGGCGCAAAAAAATATCCGGATCTATAAAACCGCCAATGTTCACTTTATAAATCACAGTCCAACTGGAAGGTTGCGCAGCTGAATCCGCCTCATATCCCGCCCTCTACACGCCCACTTCATACCATAAATGGTATGTTTTTGCATATGAATGAGCCTGCTGAGCATGCGCGGTGGCTTCCTGCAGCCTGTTTGGCTTCAGAATGAATGAGACGTATCGAGCAACCGTGACACTAAATGTTGAGGATGAGGTGGAGGACAGGAAAACTACATTATCTGGTGGTCACAAGACAAGTAGAAAAAGTATATAAATAGTGGATAAAATAAAGCGAGGGAGTAGCAGCACGCCGTTGCTGCGCTAAACGCCGTGAGTTCCCCGGCGCTACAGGGGGGGACATGTCCCCCCGTCTTTTCAAAATCATGTTTTTGTCCCCCCCACTTTTTACAGTTTAAAAACTAACGGTAGGCTCAGCCTGTAATTGCAAATCATCAAGACTCTCGATGCGAAGACGGGACGGGACCCGAGACTATTTCTTTCATTTTAATTTTTTTTAAAACTTTATCCTTATGAACGCAATTGTTATATTGTCCAACTTTCCTTATTTTAATCAGAACACTTTCTTTTTTCCTCTTCAGCGTGGAGTAGTGGGCTCGGGGCGGCCGCCATCCCCCCCGCCCCCCCCGCCACCTGCTCCGTTATCAGCACTATTTTATTATAAGTCTGATATATGTTGTGATATGTGATGACATTAAAAGTATGACATGAATCTGGCTTCATTTCACCACCTCACAGCCTGCGTCGCCAGTTCCCCGTGTCTTAAGTAAATTCCTACGGGAGGGTCGGGGTGACCGTAGGGATCCGCAGATTTTTCTTTTTAGATCCGAGGCTTTGCGTAGATGGCGGCTTCCGCAACTTTCAGGCGCTTTTTCTGCGCAAGCAAGCTTCATAGATGAGGCCCCTGAATCTGGAGGTTAAGGAGTTTTCAGGGGCAACTCCAAGGTCCAAATCTGGTACCAGGTCAGAACCAGAACTGGTACGGTGGAAAAGCCCTAACCGGGCCCAGCAAGGCCTGGATCTGCTCCTCAGGTAGGTCGGCCGTGCCCGTGCACTCCAGGACCTGGTTCCCTGGAAACTGAGATCTACGGTGGCCGAGACCCGCTATTGCTGAAAACTAAAGAAACGCTGCAAATAAAATAAACGCTGCAAATAAAAGAAATGCTGCAAATAAAATAAACGCTGCAAATATAAAGAAACCCCGCTGCAAATAAAAAAGCCACAACGGAAGTGAATTACCGGGGAATATTTTTGCTGATGCACCGGTGTTTTTATGTGAGAGGAGAAGAAGAAGACGAAGAGGACGTAAGTGAAAAGGAAGAAATAAGAAGAGCGAGGAATAAGAAGAACAACGAACGAGAAAATAAGTGAAAAGGTTAGTGTTCAACGTCGCTACGTGTAATTTTTAATGTGAAACACCGGTGCATCAGCAAAAATAGTCCCCGTTAATTCACTTCCGTTGTGGCTTTTTTATTTGCCTCGTTTTTTTATTTTGTTTGCAGCGGCGTCTGTTTCTGTTTGCAGCGTTACTTTTATTTTCAGCTATGGCGGTTCTCGGCCACCGTAGAAATATGATGGGAAAACAAATCCCCAACCATGATTCGCAAAGCACATATCTGTCTCGATTCACTTTACCGTTCAATCAACTGTTTCACTTCCCGTCAGAAAAAGTTTAATTTCTCAACTCATTCTACCACTTGTTGATTATGCAGATATTGTTTATCAAAATACTCCAGATTCCCATCTTAAACCTCTGACTGTGTTATTTAATTCATGATGTAGATTTGTGTTACGTTGTCCTTTCAGAAATTTTTTTAAGTTTGATTTATTGAACTGGTTTTCAACCCAAATCTAGAGTCAGTTTCACCGGCTTCACTTCCTTTTTAAATGTGTTTATTTTCACTGTTTTTCCTCCATATTTAAAAGAACTCATGATTCCATATAACTCTCCATACTCACTCAGACATATGAATTTTCCTTTTTTCTTTGTTCCTAGAATTTCAAAAGAGGTTGGTAAAAGATCATTTTATTTTAAAGCTCCATCAGATTGGAATAATCTTCCTCTCTTTTTGCCTTCTATTACCTCTTTTCATTGTTTTAAGTTGGCATTATATTCTCATCTTAAAACAAATTGCCTATGTTTTTAATTTATTTATGTATTTTTTGTCCTTTTTTCTATTTATTTATTTATTTATTTATTTATTTATTTATTTTCTTCTCTCTGTTATGTTATATTTATCTCATTGTTTCGGTTATTCAATTAGTCTACTTTGTAACTAGACTTATGTGTGTAGGGGTTATGTGTGGGAGGGTTTGTTTTATGTCATGTATGTCTAAACTGTAATGTGATTTACAGGACTGTCTCAGAAATTAGAATATTGTGATTTTCTGTAATGCAATTACAAAAACCAAAAGGTCATACATTCTGGATTCATTACAAATCAACTGAAATATTGCAAGCCTTTTATTATTTTAATATTGCTGATCATGGCTTACAGTTTAAGAAAACTCAAATATCCTATCTCAAAAAATTAGAATATTCTGGGAATCTTAATCTTAAACTGTAAGCCATAATCAGCAATATTAAAATAATAAAAGGCTTGTAATATTTCAGTTGAGTTGTAATGAATCCAGAATGTATGACATTTTAGTTTTTTTAATTGCATTACAGAAAATAAAGAACTTTATCACAATATTCTAATTTTCTGAGACAGTCCTGTATTGTAATGTTGTATGTTTTATGGGACCCCCTTGAAAATGAGATGTTACATCTCAAGGGGCAAATAATAATAAATTCTAAAAAAATTCTAAAAATTCCTCCACCGCCGTTTATCCGGGTTTCTCCCATCTTGGACCGTTCAAGGTTTTTTTCAATCAGAGTTCCAGTTCATCCGCCGGATCTCTGGAAACTACAAGCAAAGAGTAATGTGGACCTGGACACGTCTGTTCACCACAGAACCAGACCGTTAACTAAAGAGCATCACGGCATCGTCCCCATGCTGAAGCACGGCGGAGGGAGCATCAGCATTCCTGACCTGGTTGTTGTATCGAGGAAATTTTAAAGTTAAATAAAGACGCGGGTTCTGGGGGTCACCGAGTTCAAAACAAGTGTTTATCTGCTCTGGAGACGGATCAGAGTTAAAGCAGGAAACCAGTTGGTTGCGGAGGTTCACGTACTTCCTGGAGACGGAAACCCAACAACTGATCACTTCACTGGACAGATTAAAGCAATACTACGCAACGTGTTCACCTGAAAGTGATACTCAATTCATTTGAGTATCAAATGAATTTGATGAATTCATCAAAGCAAGTCTGGACTGATGTTCATCATGTAGTTTATTATGCGTTTCTGTGATCCATAAACCACCGTAAGACCAACGTAAGAGCTGCATAAAATAAAGAAAACAATACATTAACAGTTAACTTAAACTACGTTTACTCACAAACTCAAACTGACAGACAAATAAATATAATTAACTACCTTGTTGCCCTCTCGACTGGAGCTAACTCTCCCCTTTTGTCCTTCCTTTTCCGTTTATTGTCTTTGTATTCTTATCTGTTTTACCGTGAACCGTTTTATTGTTTACATTCCTTTTTCATCAGTCCAGACTTGCTTTGATTTCGACTGGGATGCTACACATCAAATTAATTCATAATAAATTCATTAATAAATAGTACCCGGTTAGCCGCAGTCCCGCTAAATGGAGCTAGCCACTCGCTACTCTTTTACGGCTCGGTTTTTACTCGATGATTAGCGACGACGAGAACCAAGAACTCAGACGGGTGTTGGGGCGTGTTCTACCTGCCGTCGTCCAGGGTTGTTCCTGTCGTTAGCAAAGCCACGACGTTTGTTTACTAGCTGTTGTTTGTCAGTTTGGTTTAAATCATATCTCTCTGGCCAAAACTCAGCAGGTTCAACTGAAAACATTTACATCACAACCCGTCCCCCTCTCCTCCGGTGTACCCCAAGGATCAGTGCTTGGACCCCTTCCTTTTCATCATCCACCTCCTCCCCCTTGGAAGTATTTTCCCTAGAGTTGGTAGTAACGAGTTACATTTACTCCGTTACATTTACTTGAGTAAGTTTTGGGAAATGTTGTACTTTTAGGAGTAGTTTTGAATCACTATACTTCGTACTTTTACTTGAGTAGATTTGTGAAGAAGAAACTGTTACTCTTACTCCGCTACATTAGGCTACGTTGAGCTGTTACTTTTCTTTTATCCTTTTATCCACGTACACGTCAATCTCATGTCATCAATGAGTGATTCTTTGGGAAAAATGTTTGTTTTTGCATGTTTTGTCACATTTACACAGACTCAAACACACACAGAGTTTCTATGAGTTCATGTTTGTTCTAGTTCTGCTGGTTAAAAAAGAAAAGTACAAAGGCACAGGTACAGATACTTGTGCTTAATTTATATTTTTATTCTGTTATTATTTTATTTATTTTATTATTTATCAAAGTACTTGAATTTACTTTAAGCTTATTTTAATTTAAGCTATTTTTTATTAATTTTAATTTATTCTATTATTTTATTGATTTAATTTGCATGAAGATGATTATTTTGTACTTTTGTCTGTTTGAATGGTTGTGTTAAAAAAATAAATCAAACGTTACTCAAAAGTTACTCAGTACTTGAGTAGTTTTTTCACCAAGTACTTTTTTACTTTTACTCAAGTAATTATTTGGATGACTACTTTTTACTTCTACTTGAGTCATATTATTCTGAAGTAACAGTACTTTTACTTGAGTACAATTTTTGGCTACTCTACCAGCTCTGTAACCCGTCCCCCTCTCCTCTGGTGTCCCCCAAGGATCAGTGCTTGGAGCCATCCTTTTCATCATCCACCTCCTCCCCCTTGGCAGTATTTTCCGTAAATATAACATTAATTTTGATTGCTATGCGGATGACACCCAGCTCTACCTGTCCACCAACTGTCAGACTCTATCACCACCTTCAAATCCTGCGTTATAACTCACCTTTTCATACATGCAGACTCACAATAATCCTGGGACTGGAATGACCTCACTATTGCACTTTATTTTTATTTTATGTATTGTACTTTATGTTTTTGATTGATTGCCATGTTTTTTTATTGATTGTTTTTATTGTCCTTTTGTACAGCGACCTTGAGTGTCCTGAAAGGCGCCTATAAATAAAATGTATTATTATTGTTATTATTAGTTAGCATCACAGCTAACAGATGTTAAAGTGTCCACGTGGCTAACAGACGTTTGTGGTTTATGTTGAGTTTTTGTTTCGGGGGCTGTGTGTAGTATTTCTATGTACTGCAATACTTTGATGTACCGCAGTACATAAAACTACTAGCTTCTCGGACCTCCCGGGTCCAAGAAACGTCCTCCAGATGTTCTGGATCACCTCGTATTTGTCAGATCAGACTGTGTTTAATGTCGGCTGGAAGTGAACTGTCAAGACAATCACTCACGACTCGTTGTTTTACATCGTTTTACAGAGTACATTATTATTATTATTACTGATATTATCGAGGTGGAGGCTCCTCCCACATTCCAGCTCCCGCTCCCTCGCAGCGTTACAGTATATGGCTTCTTAAAACATCTTTTTAGCCTTCAACAACATTTTTCCATTTCATACAATCAGTGAACGGAACAGAACCGGTGCAGAACCTGAAGATGAGGATGGAGGTGAGGAAGAAGGGTCTTAGACAAGTAGAGGCAGCTTCCCGTCTCCAAGGCATTCAGTCTTTTCATGGATCATGATTGTCACTGATGTTGGATCAAATTCTTCACGAGAGCCGTTTTGGAGGGTTTCTAACGGCACAGATACAGATGCTGGTCGCTCCTCCAGACTGTTCCACAGGATCCGGAGGAATATTCACGCGTATTTAAATGTTCATGAAACTATATCAAACACATCTGATGCTGCAGAAAAACAAAACAATCAGGCAGAACTCAGAGGAACAATCCCAACTTCAGCCCAGCCAGCAGGTCCTTGATGGCCACATCTGGGTTTAACGGGGCTGCTTGGGTCCAGAAGAGGCTTCGACCATGGAACGCCCCCAATATGGGACCACGACCTCCTGACAAGGACCTGGGTAACCCGGGTAACCCGGGTAACCATGGTAACCCGGGTAACCAGGGTGATCCTGCCCTGGGTCCATGTGGACCATCTCAGGTAGGAAGCACGATGGAGCAAGTCCGGCATCCCGTTCTGCAGCCAACCGTCATCCGATGTTGGGCCCACATGGACCTGCTGGCTGAGAAATGACCACCGATATGAAACGTGATCAATTTGTGCAAAATAATGCAAAAAGGTAAGATGTTGTGTTTTTATTCAAAGAAGAATCTTGACGACCGAAGTGCTGTTTCATGTTTGACTCGGGAGTCTGGGGTAGTCTCTGAGAAGGTCTGAGGGAGTCTCTTGGCGAGTTTCTGGGCGAGTCTCTCGGCAAGTCTCTGTTGGATTCTCTGAGCAGGTCTGGGCAAGTCTCTAGGCGAGTTTTTGAGTAAGTCCCTAGATGAGTCTCTGAGCAAATATCTGGGGGAGTCTCTGGGAAAGTCTCTCGTTAAGTCTCTGGGGAGTCGCTGAGCAAGATGATCTTTGAGCAAGTCTGGGAGAGTCTGGGCAAGTCTCTGAGCAGGTCTGGCCATTCTCTGGGCTTGTCTCTGGGAAGTCTCTCGGCGAGTCTCTGGGGAGTATCTGGGCAAGTCTCTCAAAAGTCTCTAGGCGAGTCTCTGAGCAAATCCCTCGACGAGTCTCTGAGCAAATATATGGGGGAGTCTCTGGGAAAGTCTCTCGGCAAGTCTCTAGGGAGTCGCTTAGCAAATCTTTGAGCAAGTCTGGGAGAGTCTGGGCAAGTCTCTGGGAAGTCTCTTGGCGAGTCTCCGAGCAGCTCTGGGGGAGTCTGGGCAAGTCTCTGGGGGAGTCTCTCGGTGAGTCTCTGAGCAAGTCCCCGGGGGAGTCTCTGGGCAAGTCTCTGAGCAGGTCCCGGGGAGTCTGGGCAAGTCTCTGGGGGAGTCTGTGGGAGTCTCTCTCTGCGAGTCTCTGACCAAGTCTCTGGGGGAGTCTTTGGGGGAGTCTCTCGGCAAGTCTCTGGGGAGTCTCTGGTCAAGTCTCTCAACAAGTCTCTAGGTGACTCTCTGAGCAAATCCCTAGATGAGTCTCTGAGCAAATATCTGGGGGAGTCTCTGGGAAAGTCTCTCGGCAAGTCTCTGGGGAGTCGCTGAGCAAATCTTTGAGCAAGTCTGGGAGATTCTGGGCAAGTCTTTGGGCGGGTCTCTGAGCAAATCTCTGAGCAGGTCTGTGGGGGTCTGGGCAAGTCTTTGGGCTAGTCTCTGGGAAGTCTCTGAGCGAGTCTCTGGGCAGATCTGGGAGTTTCTGATTGTCTGGGGGAGTCTAGGCAAGTCTCTGGGGGCAAGTACCTTTTTGTATACATTTTTCATCTTTCACTAGATTTTGCTCTCTTTACGATAATTTCTACAGTGAATTTGGGTTGTTGACTTTTTATTAACCCGGGCCGCTAGACCTGGCAGCAGACATTGCGTCATCTGAGCCACTTTTGGAACTTGAAGCTCAGTTATGGCTTTGGCAAATGTGGGCCAGACGTGTCCTGACACTGGGTCAAACGTGGGTTTTGGGACGTGGCCCAGATTTTATAAGCTAGTTTTGAAATGTGATGCGTCAAGGCTCAAAAGAAGTGAAGAATTGGGCCGTAGCTGGCGGCTGTGTTTAGGCAGACATACTTGAGTTAATGCTACGAGTCAAAGGCCACCCATAACTGAGCCAGAAGTGCTAGCAGCAGCCCAGATTAGGCCCAAACGGATCTGACTGGGGCAGGACTGCCTCCCTCCGCTGGTGACCGAGTTGATGGGCGATTCACAACCTCATAACGGACCTCTGAAGGTCATCTTCTTCTTTGAACAACAGATGTTTACTATGGGACATTGTGAGGGGTTACAGGTGGGGGGAGGTTGAGCAGCGTTTAACACGCAAAGCTGAATGTCTGCACAAGAAGTGTCCACACATTCGCACAAAAACATCCAAACCCTGACCATAAATGCAACTGCAATCAAAATATCTGCGTAGCGTACAGTACATCTGGATTAACATGTTACATCGGATGTCTAGAAATACAGGTGACTTGCTAGAGTTGCTTTTATTTTGCAGTGACGAACTAACGTTTGCACGGTGGACTCATAACACACACTACCAGATTGACAGTTAAAGACTACACCACAAGAGCTTTAGCAGAAATATACAGCACAGGAGGTGTCGAACTGAGCCGGTGGGTATCTACAGGTGGATCGTGACGCGGCTCCACCGGACCTGATCAACCGAAAAGATTCACTTAGCGTTAGCTCAGAGAGGTTACTTTGAATGCTAGCATTAGGGTACAAGAACCAAACAGAACCCCACTTTTATGCTTTTACAATTTGATTTCATCTGGATTATTAAAAGAAATCTTTGGACAGAGCCAAGCTAGTTAAGATAATCACAAGCTAATGGTGGGTAGTTAGCAAACAAGTACAAGAGAGGTGCTAAACATCTCAAGCTAATTCTTTGTAAGTATTTCTACTGTTGAACTATTCTCTTTATGGTCGAGTAAGACCACGACAGGGTGAAAGATGTGGGCTGTAACACTCAAAACCCAACATGGAGACTGTTGGGTTGGAGGTTTAATCCCAACGCTCTCGGGGTAGAAACACAACCAGCAGTCGTTTCGGTCGGACCTCCAGGCTACGACTTTAGAGTCATGACATGACTGCTCTTTCAAATGTTTTTTACACCTTAATTAATCATGCACCTCCTAAGATGACAGGTGGAGGACCTGAAAATTGGGCAAATGACAGTTTATATCAATTTTGAACATGTGAAAGTCTGAATACAGGACTTTTTAAGCAACTGAAAAAGTTTATGACGATTATATTGCCAATGCCAATGCATTTTTCTGAATGTTTTACTGGCTACCAACCAATGCTGTGGCTGTGGTACGTCAGTGCCATAACCAACCTACTGAAGGACAAAGGAGGGTTTTCCCCCAATTAAAACATCCGATTCATTTGAAGGAGGTTTGATTGTTTTTTTTCTGGCAGTCTCTCGTTCCTACTATTGACCGAGAAAAAGACTGAACAAGAGTAGATATTGGGCAATGTTGTAAAGGTGACTCAACCTCCACACCCGGTAGGTGTTGAGGCAGTCTCACACGTCTGGCTGTGTTTCTACCCTTAAAACATACCTGAGTTCTGTGTCTATAACGTTCTCCTTGACAGCAGATAAGTTCCACATCTAGAAGACGTCAGAGAAACAGTGAAAAGTGTCTGCAGTCGTGAGTTGGAGCAAGTTTTCCCTTCGTCGTCTCACTTGCCGTGACTTGGTTATACATGCACACGCTCCTGTACATACATACGCCGTATTTATGTACGCATTCACCGACTTCGTGATTATTAGAACACGGCACAAGTTGATGGTTGACACGTCTAATGGACATTTTCCCTGCATTTCAGAACAATTCAAAACGGCCACCTTTCAAACATTCAAGCATTGAATCATTCATTTCGAGTAGCTCATTCAGTTTGCGCAAGCCAGTGGACCAATCCTTTTGGTAGCAACAGCGAAGAGCATTTGGTGAGAAACGATGAAGAGCGGGACCAAACGGAGCATCAGATGGCCAGTCAAATGTCTTCATCCTAATATTCCCATAAGAGAGAGAGGACTGGGAGTTTCTCCTCCACCCTTCCTCCCATCTCCCGTCAAACCAAGACTTGTGGACCTCGGAGGTTCCGACCTCCTTAGATCTGAGATGCCCCCAGGTCTCCCCCGCCCGCGGGGTAGTGCCTCAACCCTCCGCCCCGGCGCAGGGAGTGCAGCGCTACAGTGCAGCAGCCTCTTAGCAGGGAGCCTATGTGGTAGATGGGCTGCCCGCCGCGGACCGGCCCGCGGCACAGCCACGCCACCGTCGGCACCACGGGGATGGCCACCGCCAGCAGATCCACCAGGAAGTGACGACTCCAGTAGCTCTTCTCAATTTTCCCAGAGTCTTCATTATCCTCTACGGCATTGCCCCCGGTAGCTCCTCCTTCTTTTGGGTCCTCGTCATCCTCGTCGAGCACTTCCACCACCGTGACGCCAGCTATTTCCTCGTGGGAAGCAGATCTCCTCGGTTGGGAGGTGCGAGGCTGCTCCTCAGACAATGGTAATCCAGTGCAACAAGGACTTGGTTCAGCAATCTCTGGCTGGCTTGATCCATCCGATGGATCGACATCCACCTGCTTCTCATCCGGTCTCAGGTTCTCAAACGCCGTCCCAAGCTGCCAGCTCTCTCCACAGCAGCCTCCGGAGCTAACTAGCTTGGGCTCCCCTGCTGATATTGCTTCGTTATGTGCTACACCTTCCCAAGGACTCTCCGCCTCCATCCCCTCCACCTGCTGCCTTTCTCCTGCATGTTCGCTTGGACTGATTTCCATGTCCTCCTCCTCTGCTACTGTATCTTCCTTCTCTCCTTTTTCCCTCTCCTGTTTTTCCTCTTCCCAATCTCCGTCCTTCCCCCCAAAAGGACGCCTCTCCACGGAGAATGCGACGGTGGCGGACCGGGGTAAAGGAGGTACCGGCGGCGTTTTGGACACCGGGATCGGTTCCGTGGCCGTACTCATCACCGTCGCCGTGGTCACGGACGTGGTGGTGGTGATGGAGTCCAGATCCTCCTCCCCTTCGTCGGACATCCAGGTGGAGGTGGGGCTGCAGCCCTGGGAACGGAAGGTGCGCTGTTCCGCGATGGTGTCCAGGTCGGAGGGGCAGCCGGCCGTGGCTGGGATGGGACAGCTCTCCGTCTGGATCCCCGTCTCCCGCAGGGGGTGCAGGTACAGGTGGTGGTGTGACAGGCAGGGGTGGCTCACGCAACTCACCCCGCCCAGGCCGCAGTGGAAGGGCGACAGGCGCTCGCCCGTGCACAGCTTCTCGTAGGTGGCCGAGTGCGGCATGGAGTAGGGCAATGAGTGGGACATGTTGTGAGGGAAGGAATGGGGCAAAGTGTGGGAGAAGCTGTGGGGCAGGGAGTTGGGGACGGACTGGGGGGCAGAAATGGGGGCAGAAAGTGGGGCAGAATGGGGCAACGAGTGCGAGAAGGTTTGTTGGTAGGAGTTGAGTAAAGAAGCCGTTTCCTCGGAGAGGAAGGCAGCCTCCAGCAGCAGGTCGGCCCGACTGGGGATGTTGTTTTCCCCGCAGCAGACGAAGCCGCTATCCTGGGTGCCGTCCCCCGACAGGCTGGGGAAGTCGGCCCCGTTACCATTCCGGTCTGCCAGGGCCTGATCGCTCAGCTTGGTGTAGGTGGAGCTCCGGGTCAGCGAACGAGCCGGGGAGCCGTCGCAAGAGCAAGAACCCCTTCCTCCGACGGTGAGTTTGGAAACCCCGCCGGGACTCTCCCCCGAAACGGATGCCGGTGCCGAACCCCCGACGCGGGTCCTGCAGCCCGGTATGCCCTCCTTCTCCTTGGCTATGCTAGCCTGGGCCAACTCCATGTTGAGCAGAAGGTTCTCCAGCTTGTGGTTCTGGGCGTTGATGTCCTGGAAGTACTTCTGGACCCCGGCGTCCCCGGTGAGGCCGCCGGCGTCGCTGAGCCGGGTGCGGACGGTGTCCACGGCCTGTTTGAGCTGCTGGATCTCCTGCCGGGCCTCCTTCAGGGCCAGCTGGGCCTCCACCCGGTGGCACTCCTCCTCCACCCAGTCCTCCTGCATCCGGTACAGCTGGCCGCGCAGCTCGTCGATCTCCGTGTCTCTGGGATGGCGAGAAAAAGTGAGAAGATGGAGAAATGGTAAGGAGGAATAGTAGCAGGCAAGGCAAGTTTATTTATACAGCACAATTCAACCCAAGGTAATTTAAACTGCTTTACATCAACATTAAAAGCAGCGAGACACAATTAAACAGTAAATAACAAATAAAATGAAATAAAATAATAAGAAAAGAGGTAAAATAATAAAAAGCACAAGTTGTTAAAAAGTAAGGGCAGTAGAATACAGCAAGTACACATCTCTACGGAAGCGTATTAGGGCCATGGAGGAGAAAAAATATTTGAGAGGGGAAGATTTTTCGAGAAAAAAGTTGAAATGTCGAGAAAAAAGTTGAAATGTCGAGAAAAAAGTCGAAATGTCGAGAATAATGTTGAAATACAATTTCGTGAAAAAAGTCGAAATGTCGAGAATAATGTTGAAATACAATTTAGAGAATAAATAAAAAGAGAATAAATTATTCACGGAATCTTGACTTTTTTCTCGACACTTCGACTTTTTTCTCGACATTTCAACTTTTTTCTCGAATATTGTGATTTTCTGTAATGCAATTAAAAAAACAAAAATGTCATACATTCAGGATTCATTACAAATCAACTGAAATATTGCAAGCCTTTTATTATTTTAATATTGCTGATTATGGTTTACAGTTTATGATTAAGATTCCCAGAATATTGTAATTGTTTGAGATAGGATATTTGAGTTTTCCTAAGCTGTAAACCATGATCAGCAATATTAAAATAATATTGAATGTATGACATTTTTGTTTTTGTAATTGCATTACAGAAAATCACAATATTCTAATTTTCTGAGACAGTCCTGTAATTATTCTGTTCTGGAGTTATTCTTGTGTCCACCAAAACATTCCTTTTTTTGCCATAAACAAAAAAATACCAAAAGTTGTAATGATGGAAAAAAAATCGATCTTTAGACATACGAATCGATTTTTAGGAATTAATATGAGAATCGGAGAATGGATTTGTTCCAACACAGGCCTGGCGTCTCACCTGTCCTGCAGGGTGTTGATGGTTTCCTTCAGCTTGGCTCTCAGGTGCCGGATACAAACCTCCTTCTGCTGCAGCGGCGTCAGATACTGCTCTGGTGGGGGCGGGCGGATACCGTGGTTGTCGGTGCATGATGTGTATTTCTGACGCCTGGGACACAAACGGAAGAGAGTGAGGCTTTCCTGAGTCGTTCTAAATCTTCTGGGGAGATTCTCTGACATCCTGCAGTGCTGGGAACAGTCTGGAACCAGGTTTCAAGTTCTGCTTGGGATGAAAATGCATGAATTGAAAAAGTCAGGATAACTTAGTAAATGCATGTGAAGTGTGTAACATCAAACAATTCAAGGGATTTGGGTGCAAACAGGACGAGGGAAAAGTCTGAGCTGGACAACCGGGATCTCCATTATTGGAATGAATAAATAAATAATGAATAAATTCTGGAATGATGCCAACATAAATTAAAAAAAAAAGTCATTATCTTTTGGTTTTTAAGAAAATAGTTTGTAAAGCTATTTTAGAAGCTTATAAGTGCAATTGACTATTTGTTAATGTTTCTTTGCTTTTATGTTGTTTCTTTGCCTTTTGTTGTGTGATCGCCGTCGTGGCGCTCGAAACCCGGAGACTGTTGGGGGGGGGGGGCTGATAAGAGGGAGGAGCCGAGGAAGGCGTTGAATTGAGGTAATTGTGTGTGCTTATCAGTAAGTGTCTGTCTGGGAAGCGATGAGTCCGTCCGTGAACCTCTGCCCAGAGCTGCTCTCAGCCAAATGTCCTTGATGTTATCAGGCGGCTCGGTACAGTTCTGAGAGGGATCCGCAGGTGTTCGTGTGAGAGGGGAGGGCTAGTGAGGGCAGATTTACCTTGTTTACATTCCACCAGGGAGATTGTGACCGGAGCGGCCTGCCACAACCGCTCTGTCCAGGGCAGATTATAGAATCAACAATTATATTGAAAACAGGCAGCCTCAGTAATTATCCGTCTGCCTTCAGTCTCTGGTTCATCAATGGCGACTCCAATCAGACGAATTTGTGATCAATTCCCGCCAAGCCGAGTTTCCAACTTCTCCAGGGTGTTATCAATCTTGCCAATGAGCTCAAACACCGCCGCCAGCCTGCGATTCTGTTCGAGAATCACATCCAGCTTACGGCTTTGCTCCCCCAACGTTAGAGTCTGAGTGTTGATCGCCTTGCTTGACCCTTCAGCCACGTCCGGCAGCTCTGAAAGAGACAAAACAGCTGTCGACGTCTTACGCGTTTGTCGATACACCAGGAAACCCCCTCCTCCTATCAGGAGGATGATCAGGAGAAATCCTGCTATCATAAATCCAATTATGAAGGCGTCTTCAACATCCTCGACAGACAGAATTTTGAGACACAACGGTTTCCAGTATTTGTAGGAATCCATTGTATGTATAAAATATGTCCCATCGGGGCAGGAGGGCTCCCTTACCCCCTGTCTTCTGGTTGCAAAAATTTGGTCAATGGTGCTGAGAGACCAGTTAATCAATTCCATGATTGTAGAGTTTCGGAGGATGTGAAAAGGAGAGACTCTGAAGACGAGACAGGACAAAAGCAGTAGCAGGGCAGATAGATAAGGGAGAGAGCAGAAAAAGCGTCCACCTTCGTCGAGAGCCGGAAGAAGGTCATTCTTTGGTAATTTCCTCGCTCATCAATAGCTGGGGTAACCACATGGACACGTGTCACCATGCAAACCTTTGTCCAGCACTACAGTACAGAGCTACATTCACAAATGACACCTAAAACGGTGAAGCCGCGAGAATTTAAAGGATGAAATTCTTCGTTTTGTTGTTTTGTTTTCTTAAACTTCTCATGAAGTGTTGTTTTTTTTTTTTACATGTACAAAAATAAAATAAATCAAATCAAAAACAGAGGCCCCATGTGACCCCCACCCGTAGGTGGCGGCGTGGGCGTCTTACCCTTTGGTGGGACTGCAGTCGCTGCCTTTACAGGAGCCGGAGTTGCTGCTGCTGATGGAGGTGTTTCCATAGGGATCTCTGTTACTGGGGGCCGCCGGCGTCCGCCTGGTCCAGGGGGAGAGGACACGGTTATAAAGATGGATAAGAGACGGACATGAGGGCGGTACGCCGACCTCTAAAGACACAGTAGCAGGAAACCGCCAGCCCCTCAGACTTAGGAAGTGTTCTGCATTCATACGCCGCCCGACGTGATCTGGCCTTTATCCTCTTTACGATAACAGACGTCTGATGTCTGAGCATCTGTTACCTCTTTTCCACCAAACTGCTGAGTTTGGAACCGGGATTTTCTGTTTCCACTGACAAAGAACTGGCTCCGGTCCAGAAGAACCAGTTCCAAGTAGCAGCAACTCTTTGCTGGACTAAAGGCAAGAACTTTCACACATTTGAAGGTCTTTCATTAATCTTTTAACATTTAAACCACACCTCCAAACAAAATCCATAGATGTATTGTGAATGAATGCAGAAAACCGTTAAATACAAAGGGGTTCACACACTTTTTCCTGCTTCTGTGTTCTACACGGCTTGACGACGGTCTGAAACATGGACGTGCTGCTCTGAGCGCCGGAAATGAAACTAGAGAAACCAGTTCAGCATCAAGTCAAACGGAGGGGTCACAACAGCAAGGAGCATGCTGGGAAACAGCAAGGAGCATGCTGGGAAACAGCAAGGAGCATGCTGGGAAACAGGCAAACGGTGAGGACGGAGGTGGAGAGTTGGGTTAGATCAGTGGTCGGCAACCCGCGGCTCTAGAGACGCATGCGGCTCTTTAGCACCGCCCTAGTGGCTCCCTGGAGCTTTTTCAAAAATGTTTGACCTTTTCTTTCCTTTTTTTCTTCTTTTTTTCTTTCTTTTTTTCTTTCTTTTCTTTTATTTATTTATTCTTTTTTTTTTCCTTTTTTTCTCTTTTTTCCTTCCTTTTTCCTTTCCTTTTTAATCTCGACATTTCAACTTGTTTCTCTAAATTTGGACTTTTTTCTCGACATTTCGACTTTTTTCTCGAGATTTCGATTTTTTTCTCAAGACTTCGACTTTTTTCTCAAGATTGTACTTTAACATTAATCTTGATATTTAGACTTTTTTCTCGAGATTTCGATTTTTTTCTCAAGATTTCGACTTTTTTCTCGACATTTTGACTTTTTTCTCAAGATTGTACTTTAAAATGAATCTTGATATTTCTACTTTTTTCTCGACATTTCGACTTTTTTCTCGAGATTTCGATTTTTTTCTCAAGATTTCGACTTTTTTCTCGACATTTCGACTTTTTTCTCAAAATTTCAACTTTTTTCTCGACATTTCGACTTTTTTTCTCGAAGTGCATAATGAAAAAAAAAAAATCTTCCCCCAGTTCTAACTAATATAGAAACATGCAGCATATGTTGTCTTCATTCTAAGGCTGATACAAGACTTTTTTGCGGTTCCAGACATATTTGTTTTTTGTGTTTTTGGTCCAATATGGCTCTAAAACATTTTGGGTTGCCGAGCCCTGGTTTAGACTGAACATGATGGGGGGGGTTCATGCTTCAGAGGACAGACTGATGGACGGGGAGGAGGAGGACGGACCGGGAGCGAGGGGTGGAGGGCAGGCTGGCGGCCCGGCTGTGGCGGTCCGGGGACTTGGTGACGGCCGGTCCTTTGGTCGGGGACCGGGTGGATGCGTAGCCTTTAGTGGGACGCATGGAGACCATGTAGCCCGTCTCCATGGGGACGTAGTCTAGCTCTATGAACCTGCAGTAGTCGAACCTGACCGGGGGCAGAGACAGAGAGGGCGTTACATCACAGAGGACACTGGTCTGAACCACGCCGGGGTGGAAGCATGCACACGGCACTGACGTGAGATCAAGCTGTCAGGCTGTTAGCTTGTCCTTTCAGGCGGTGCACACGTCAAATATCAACAAGCACTCGGGAGCTGAAGTGGCTTCCTAGAAAGCTCTGGATCGATGGCTGAGGCGCCTCACGGTGGCGTCCCGCGAGGATCGCTAACAGGAAACACTCGTGGCTACAACTCCTTCACCGGTGAGAACAAACAGCATCCTGAAACTACTCCCCTGGGAGAACCAGGTGATCAAAAACAACAACGCTTCTCCATAAAAGCCTCATAAAGGATCAGGAGACACCAATCAAGTTCCTCGCCAACACTCTTATGTCAGGCCCAACTAAAGCCGAGGACACACCAACCCGACGTCGCCCGCTGTGTCGCCTCGCGTCGCCTGTGTCGGGCTGGGTCGGGCTCAAAAAGAAGCACTTGGACACACCGCAAAGACGACACCCAATGGCCAACTAGCACGTACGTTCTGTGCATGCGTGAGAGGTAATTCCCCTCCATACCAGCAGGCAGCGCTAGTCTGTATTCACTCAAAAACAAGGGAAAAACCGGAAGCTCTGGGAAGCCGTAAACAAAACAAATAGCTTCATATCCACACCACATTTCCACACCACTCTCGCTACCACAATGCGTAATAAGATTAAAGAATTGGCACTGGCGTTGTCAGCCCTCGGCCTTCAGGTTGTGGAAGAAGAAAAGAGGAGGCGGAGGCGAAAAATAAGAAGAAACCGCACTACATGGGTGAAATAATGCATACAACAGCGACAGGCTCAAGGAGCTGCACTGATTCGCTACCTGAACAGCCAATCACAGAGTGAGCTGTTTGACCGACGGCCGACGCCGATTCGACATGTCGAATCGGCTGAAAAGCTGCCGACGGGCGGCCGACCTGTGGCCACGTGCAGGACACACTGGGGAAACTAGCACGACAGACGCACCGACGCTCACCGACGGCCGACAGTCGACAGTCGACAGTCGGCTTGGTGTGTCATGGCCTTTAGATAAACTGGTCCCAGTATGGGATCGTCCACCGGTTCCAGGTCAATGGTCCACTTGGTATGGGTTCTCTTATGTGGTCGTCCCAGATGGGACCCAGACGAGACAAATTAATATCCATGTAGCATTGGAAGAAGTTCACACAGAGCTGACGTGGCACCGGTGGACATTTCCAAGTAGGGTAAATATTTTAAGGAGAGAAAATCGACATTTGTGTGTGCGTAGTACTCGATTTGTGCGTATTATTAGATTTGTGCGTAACTTGCTCGAAGTTACGGACAAAACGATAATTATGAATTCAAATTCAATTCAAAAAGCTTCCTACACACACAAATCCTTAAATACAGGACGTCTTCCACACCTGTGGTACCTTGTGCAACCTCAGGCTCATGTTGAGGAAGACCTAAGCCTTAATGCCTTACAGGGTTAAACTCCTGCGACTTCTTCACCTCTACTCCTAGCATCCTCACCATTCTCCCTTTCATTTCCACATTTTCTGTCCTGCCATAACTGTCCTTAATTCCTCTTCTCTCTTAATCGTATCTCCACTTCTACAGATTCTCTCCACCTGCTCTTTGCTCTTGCTACAGAGCCCAGTGTCATCTGCAAACGCCATGATCCATGTAGACCGATCTGATCAATCAGAGCCGGGCTTAGGTGCAGTCCCACTTCCACCTGAAACCCCCCTGCTACTACTTTAATCAAACCACCATGTGATAATAGTTCCACCTTTAGCAGTGACCCACGAGGACCGACTGGACACCTCTGTCCTAAAGAAAACCGATTTTAGCTGGGAGGGAATATGTCAAAAATCATAAAGATTGTGCAATTGGTGACAAGTTTTTGATATTTGGCATGGTGTTAGTTATGGACATAAGGTTTTCAAAAACCACCGCAAACAAATAGTGACACCCCCTAGTGGCCGGTTTGCAGAAAATTCAAAATGGCTGCCGCCGAAAAGACCAAAGGTCATATCTCAGCTTCTCTTAGTCCTAGATTGTTGTATATTGTCACTTTCTCTACTTTTTTGGTGCTAGGAATTCAATTCTGAGATAAATTTCCTATTTCAAGGTCATGTTGAAGGTCAAATTTAATTTTCAAGGTCATTTATTGCCCAAAAAACTCCATATCTCTAGAATTAAGTCACAGAGAAAGATTATAGAGGCTCTAGACCCATATTTTCACCCCCAAGGAATGCAGTTTTCTGTTTATTGGACAGGTCACTATCACTGTAGTGTCAATAATCTGATTGGGTGAGAACAGTGGCTTCATTCAGGCTTAAGAACATAAACTCAGAACTAAGTCACAGTGAAAGAATAGGATTTTATTAAAATAACACACAAAAAACATCAGCTGTGCATATTTAAACTCACTTAACACCAACAATGCCGCCTCTATTGCCTCGCTTATTGATTCAGTTTGAATTTTCTGCAAACCGGCCACTAGGGGGCCGTCCCAATTTGTTTGCGGTGGTTTTTGAAAACCTTATGTCCATAACTAACACCATGCCAAATATCAAAAACTAGTCACCAAGTGCACGATTTTCATGAATTCCCTCCCAGCTGAGAATCCCAGTAAAGGTTTTCCGCGGCAGCCAGGAAAAAGGAAGATCCGTGATGGGCAACTTCTGTCAAGACTTTCCTAGCTTACAGTAAATACTGGCATCTTCTATAGAAGAGTGATTGACATTTATTCAATGTGAGACATTTAACGGGACATGATTGTTGCTCAATCACTGGCCGGGGAAAAGCAGGGCCAATCAAAGCAGCTGTGAGGGAGGATGCACACAGGACACGATAACTACACGCCGGAGCAGAGCATTTAAAACACCCTTATGTCTTTGTACTTCATTTTTCTTTTCCTTTGTATTCAAAACTCCAGCGTGATGGGGATTTTAGGCCCCTGTGAATGATCCCTACGAGGCAGTAATCCATTCCAGGATAGATTGGTTAATCTATTCACATTTGTTGCACTAAAGTATTTCCGATACCGATTTGAAAATCTTTAGTAACACTGCTGAAAATAAGGTTATCACTATCGGTACAAGATAGTGAGGGGGTGAAGGAATACTCAGAAACCAGAGTAATGACGGACGCAGCCAAGGACTCATTGTCCTGGACGTCCAGCTCTGTCAAAGATCAACCTAGCTAGCTAACATACAGTCTGATGGTGTTATTCACCAAGTCAATTTTCTTTTTTTAAAGATTCCATAAATTCAATGTATTGATCTGTTTAACTAAAGCCTGAAGAAAACCAGACTAAGCCGGACTAAAGTCTGACGAAAGCCTGACTAAGCCGGACTAAAGTCTGATGAAAGCCGGACTAAACTGAGCTACGCCAGACTAAACCGGACTAAAGCCTGACTAAAGCCTGACTAAAGCTTGACTAAAGCCTGACTAAAGCCTGACTAAAGCCTGACTAAAGCTTGACTAAAGCCTGACTAAAGCCGGACTAAAGCCTGACTAAAGCCTGACTAAAGCCGGACTAAAGCTTGACTAAAGCCTGACTAAAGCTTGGCTAAAGCCTGACTAAGCCGGACTAAACTGAGCTACGCCAGACTAAGCCGGACAAAAGTCTGACGAATCCCCTGATGAAAATCTGACGAAAGCCTGACTAAAGCCTGAGTAAAGCCTGACTAGTGCTGGACTAAAGTCTGACTAAACCGGACTAAAGCCTGACTAAAGCCTGACTAGTGCTTGACTAAAGCTGGACTAAAGTCTGACTAAACCGGACTAAAGCCTGACTAAAGCCTGACTAAAGCTTGACTAAAGCCTGACTGAGCCGGACTAAAGCTTGACTAATGCCAGACTCATGCTTGACTAAAGCTGGACTAAAGCTTGACTAAAGCTTGACTAAGCCGGACAAAAGTCTGACGAATCCCCTGATGAAAATCTGACGAAAGCCTGACTAGTGCTTGACTAAAGCTGGACTAAAGTCTGACTAATGCTTGACTAAACCCGGACTAAGTCTGACTAAAGCCTGACTAAACCCGGACTAAGTCTGACTAATGCTTGACTAAACCCGGACTAAGTCTGACTAATGCCTGACTAAATCATGGTTCACTACGACAGTATTGGTATAAAACATGTCATTAGCTAGTTAGTTGATGCAGTTATACCTCTTTTCTACCTCTTTAAGTGTAGTTTATGCTCCGTGAAACTACACCAAACATGAGGTTTGTGCTCCTGCATTGTCATCGTGTCCCGTGTGATCCGATGAGGGAAGAGGCCACATATTGACAAGTCACTAGTTCCTTGAAGATCAATACATGACAGAAGCCAAGACAGCAGCAGCAGGAACAGGCAGCTAGCTAGTGAAGCAGGGACGCCGCCGCTGACGGATGGCACCGTGCAACGGCGGTCAGTCCATCCGCCGGGAGGTAACCCTGGTAACCGGGTCAAGCGTCAGGTGTTAGCGTGAGCATGTGCTAAAGAAAATGGAAAGCTTGGCAGGTGTGAGGGAACCGCAGGACCGGTTCTGGTGGTTCCGGTGGTTTTAGTGGCTACGGCGTCACGGCTAACGGAGCATGCTCTCTGGGACTGTAACCAAAGGGTCTCTCACGCCGGCGCCGCCGGCACCGGGATCGCCACCGGCGCGGTGGCCGCAGGTGCAGACCTCTCTGACCCCGAGCCCGACCCAGACCCTGGCGCCGACGCCGGCTTTGGCGCCGACCCGGACGCTGCCGCGGGCGCCGGCTTGGCCGCCGCCGCGGGCACCGGTATCGGCTGCGAGCGGCGTTTGGGCTGCAGCGCCTTCAGAGGGTTGAATCTGAGGAAGAGGAGAGATGAGAGAGAGGAGGACAACACAGCGCTCCTCACCGGGGCCGGTACCGGTACCACCACACTCAGCACACATCCGGCTCCAGTTATCCTCAAGCATTAGTCCGGCTTTCGTCAAGCATTAGTCAAGCTTTAGTCAGGCTTTACTCTGGCTTTAGTCCGGCTTTTGTCAGGGAATTCGTTAGGCTTTAGTCCGGCTTTAGTCTTACTTAGTCTGGCTTTTGCCAGGCTTTAGTCAAGCATTAGTCCGGCTTTAGTCAAGCATTAGTCAGGCTTTAGTCCGGCTTTAGTCAGGTTTTAGTCCGGCTTTAGTCCGGCTTTAGTCCGGCTTTAGTCTGGCTTTAGTCCGGCTTTAGTCAAGCATTAGTCAAGCATTAGTCAGGCTTTAGCCCGGCTTTAGTCAGGCTTTAGTCAGGCATTAGTCAAGCATTAGTCAGGCTTTAGCCCGGCTTTAGTCCGGCTTTAGTCAAGCATTAGTCAGGCTTTAGTTCGGCTTTAGTCAAGCATTAGTCCGGCTTTAGTCAGGCTTTAGTCAGGCATTCGTCTGGCTTTAATCCGGCTTTAGTCCGGCTTTAGTCAGGCTTTAGTCTGGCTTTAGTCCAGCTTTAGTCTGGCTTTAGTCCAGCTTTAGTCCAGCTTTAGTCTGGCTTTAGTCCGGCTTTAGTCCGGCTTTAGTCCGGCTTTAGTCAGGCTTTAGTCCGGCTTTAGTCCAGCTTTAGTCCGGCTTTAGTCAAGCATTAGTCAGGCTTTAGTCCGGCTTTAGTCAAGCTTTAGTCCGGCTTTAGTCAAGCATTAGTCAGGCTTTAGTCTGGCTTTAGTCAGGCTTTAGCCCGGCTTTAGTCCGGCTTTAGTCTGGCTTTAGTCCAGCTTTAGTCAGGCTTTAGTCCAGCTTTAGTCCGGCTTTAGTCTGGCTTTAGTCTGGCTTTAGTCAGGCTTTAGTCCGGCTTTAGTCTGGCTTTAGTCTGGCTTTAGTCCGCTTTTAGTCAAGCTTTAGTCCGGCTTTAGTCAGGCTTTAGTCCAGCTTTAGTCAACCATTAGTCAGACTTTAGTCTTACTTAGTTTGGCTTTTGCCAGGCTTTAGTCAAGCATTAGTCCGGCTTTAGTTCGGCTTTAGTCAAGCATTAGTCTGGCTTTAGTCAGGCTTTAGTCCAGCTTTAGTCCAGCTTTAGTCTGGCTTTAGTCAGGCTTTAGTCAGGCTTTAGTCCGGCTTTAGCCCGGCTTTAGTCTGGCTTTAGTCTGGCTTTAGTCAGGCTTTAGTCAGGCTTTAGTCCAGCTTTAGTCAGGCTTTAGTCTGGCTTTAGTCAAGCATTAGTCTGGCTTTAGTCTGGCTTTAGTCAGGCTTTAGTCAGGCTTTAGTCCAGCTTTAGTCTGGCTTTAGTCCGGCTTTTGTCAGGGAATTCGTTAGGCTTTAGTCCGGCTTTAGTCTTACTTAGTCTGGCTTTTGCCAGGCTTTAGTCAAGCATTAGTCCGGCTTTAGTCAAGCATTAGTCAGGCTTTAGTCCGGCTTTAGTCAGGTTTTAGTCCGGCTTTAGTCCGGCTTTAGTCCGGCTTTAGTCTGGCTTTAGTCCGGCTTTAGTCAAGCATTAGTCAAGCATTAGTCAGGCTTTAGCCCGGCTTTAGTCAGGCTTTAGTCAGGCATTAGTCAAGCATTAGTCAGGCTTTAGCCCGGCTTTAGTCCGGCTTTAGTCAAGCATTAGTCAGGCTTTAGTTCGGCTTTAGTCAAGCATTAGTCCGGCTTTAGTCAGGCTTTAGTCAGGCATTCGTCTGGCTTTAATCCGGCTTTAGTCCGGCTTTAGTCAGGCTTTAGTCTGGCTTTAGTCCAGCTTTAGTCTGGCTTTAGTCCAGCTTTAGTCCAGCTTTAGTCTGGCTTTAGTCCGGCTTTAGTCCGGCTTTAGTCCGGCTTTAGTCAGGCTTTAGTCCGGCTTTAGTCCAGCTTTAGTCCGGCTTTAGTCAAGCATTAGTCAGGCTTTAGTCCGGCTTTAGTCAAGCTTTAGTCCGGCTTTAGTCAAGCATTAGTCAGGCTTTAGTCTGGCTTTAGTCAGGCTTTAGCCCGGCTTTAGTCCGGCTTTAGTCTGGCTTTAGTCCAGCTTTAGTCAGGCTTTAGTCCAGCTTTAGTCCGGCTTTAGTCTGGCTTTAGTCTGGCTTTAGTCAGGCTTTAGTCCGGCTTTAGTCTGGCTTTAGTCTGGCTTTAGTCCGCTTTTAGTCAAGCTTTAGTCCGGCTTTAGTCAGGCTTTAGTCCAGCTTTAGTCAACCATTAGTCAGACTTTAGTCTTACTTAGTTTGGCTTTTGCCAGGCTTTAGTCAAGCATTAGTCCGGCTTTAGTTCGGCTTTAGTCAAGCATTAGTCTGGCTTTAGTCAGGCTTTAGTCCAGCTTTAGTCCAGCTTTAGTCTGGCTTTAGTCAGGCTTTAGTCAGGCTTTAGTCCGGCTTTAGCCCGGCTTTAGTCTGGCTTTAGTCTGGCTTTAGTCAGGCTTTAGTCAGGCTTTAGTCCGGCTTTAGTCAGGCTTTAGTCTGGCTTTAGTCAAGCATTAGTCTGGCTTTAGTCTGGCTTTAGTCAGGCTTTAGTCAGGCTTTAGTCCAGCTTTAGTCTGGCTTTAGTCTGGCTTTAGTCAAGCATTAGTCTGGCTTTAGTCTGGCTTTAGTCTGGCTTTAGCCCGGCTTTAGTCCGGTTTTAGTCCGGCTTTAGTCAGGTTTTAGTCCGGCTTTAGTCCGGCTTTAGTCTGGCTTTAGCCCGGCTTTAGCCCGGCTTTAGTCAGGCTTTAGTCCGGCTTTAGTCAGGCTTTAGTCCAGCTTTAGTCCAGCTTTAGTCCGGCTTTAGTCTGGCTTTAGTCTGGCTTTAGTCCAGCTTTAGTCCGGCTTTAGTCTGGCTTTAGTCTGGCTTTAGCCCGGCTTTAGTCCGGTTTTAGTCCGGCTTTAGTCAGGCTTCAGTCCGGCTTTAGTCAGGTTTTAGTCCGGCTTTAGTCCGGCTTTAGTCAGGCTTTAGTCCAGATTTAGTCCGGCTTTAGTCAGGCTTTAGCCCAGCTTTAGTCCAGCTTTAGTCCGGCTTTAGTCCAGCTTTAGTCAAGCATTAGTCTGGCTTTAGTCAGGCTTTAGCCCGGCTTTAGCCCAGCTTTAGTCCAGCTTTAGTCCGGCTTTAGTCAGGCTTTAGCCCAGCTTTAGTCCAGCTTTAATCCGGCTTTAGTCCGCCTTTAGTCAAGCTTTAGTCAAGCTTTAGTCAAGCTTTAGTCAGGCTTTAGTCCAGCTTTAGTCAAGCATTAGTCTGGCTTTAGTCCGGCTTTAGTCTGGCTTTAGTCAAGCTTTAGTCTGGCTTTAGTCCAGCTTTAGTCAAGCATTAGTCTGGCTTTAGTCCGGCTTTAGTCCGGCTTTAGTCAGGCTTTAGTCCAGATTTAGTCCGGCTTTAGTCAGGCTTTAGCCCAGCTTTAGTCCAGCTTTAATCCGGCTTTAGTCTGCCTTTAGTCAAGCTTTAGTCTGGCTTTAGTCAAGCTATAGTCTGGCTTTAGTCAGGCTTTAGTCAAGCATTAGTCTGGCTTTAGTCCGGCTTTAGTCAAGCTTTAGTCCGGCTTTAGTCAAGCATTAGTCAGGCTGTAGTCCGGCTTTAGCCCGGCTTTAGTCCGGCTTTAGTCAAGCATTAGTCTGGCTTTAGTCCGGCTTTAGTCAAGCATTAGTCTGGCTTTAGTCCGGCTTTAGTCAAGCTTTAGTCCAGCTTTAGTCAGGCTTTAGTCCGGCTTTAGTCTGGCTTTAGTCTGGCTTTAGTCAGGCATTAGTCAGGCTTTAGTCCAGCTTTAGTCAACCATTAGTCAGACTTTAGTCTTACTTAGTCCGGCTTTAGTACGGCTTTAGTCAAGCATTAGTCAGGCATTCGTCCGGCTTTAGTCAGGCTTTAGTCCGGCTTTAGTCTGGCTTTAGTCAGGCTTTAGTCCAGCTTTAGTCAACCATTAGTCAGACTTTAGTCTTACTTAGTCCGGCTTTAGTACGGCTTTAGTCAAGCATTAGTCAGGCATTCGTCCGGCTTTAGTCAGGCTTTAGTCCGGCTTTAGTCTGGCTTTAGTCAGGCTTTAGTCTGGCTTTAGCCCGGCTTTAGCCCGGCTTTAGTCCGGCTTTAGTCAGGCTTTAGTCCAGCTTTAGTCCTGCTTTAGTCCGGCTTTAGTCTGGCTTTAGTCAGGCTTTAGTCAGGCTTTAGTCTGGCTTTAGCCCGGCTTTAGTCCGGTTTTAGTCCGGCTTTAGTCAGGCTTCAGTCCGGCTTTAGTCAGGTTTTAGTCCGGCTTTAGTCCGGCTTTAGTCAGGCTTTAGTCCAGATTTAGTCCGGCTTTAGTCAGGCTTTAGCCAGGCTTTAGTCTGGCTTTAGCCCGGCTTTAGTCTGGTTTTAGTCCGGCTTTAGTCAGGCTTCAGTCCGGCTTTAGTCAGGTTTTAGTCCGGCTTTAGTCCGGCTTTAGTCAGGCTTTAGTCCAGCTTTAGTCCGGCTTTAGTCTGGCTTAGTCCAGCTTTAGTCCGGCTTTAGTCCAGCTTTAGTCAAGCATTAGTCTGGCTTTAGTCAGGCTTTAGCCCGGCTTTAGCCCAGCTTTAGTCCAGCTTTAGTCTGGCTTTAGTCCGGCTTTAGTCCGGCTTTAGTCTGGCTTAGTCCAGCTTTAGTCCGGCTTTAGTCCAGCTTTAGTCAAGCATTAGTCTGGCTTTAGTCAGGCTTTAGCCCGGCTTTAGCCCAGCTTTAGTCCAGCTTTAGTCTGGCTTTAGTCCGCCTTTAGTCAAGCTTTAGTCAGGCTTTAGTCAGACTTTAGTCAAGCTTTAGTCTGGCTTTAGTCAAGCATTAGTCAAGCATTAGTCAGGCTTTAGTCAGACTTTAGTCAAGCTTTAGTCTGGCTTTATTCAAGCATTAGTCAGGCTTTAGTCAAGCATTAGTCAGGCTTTAGTTCGGCTTTAGTCAAGCTTTAGTCCGGCTTTAGTCAGGCTTTAGTCCGGCTTTAGTCAAGCATTAGTCAGGCTTTAGTTCGGCTTTAGTCAAGCTTTAGTCCGGCTTTAGTCCGGCTTTAGTCTGGCTTTAGTCCGGCTTTAGTCAAGCATTAGTCAAGCATTAGTCAGGCTTTAGCCCGGCTTTAGTCAGGCTTTAGTCAGGCATTAGTCAAGCATTAGTCAGGCTTTAGCCCGGCTTTAGTCCGGCTTTAGTCAAGCATTAGTCAGGCTTTAGTTCGGCTTTAGTCAAGCATTAGTCCGGCTTTAGTCAGGCTTTAGTCAGGCATTCGTCTGGCTTTAATCCGGCTTTAGTCCGGCTTTAGTCAGGCTTTAGTCTGGCTTTAGTCCAGCTTTAGTCTGGCTTTAGTCCAGCTTTAGTCCAGCTTTAGTCTGGCTTTAGTCCGGCTTTAGTCCGGCTTTAGTCCGGCTTTAGTCAGGCTTTAGTCCGGCTTTAGTCCAGCTTTAGTCCGGCTTTAGTCAAGCATTAGTCAGGCTTTAGTCCGGCTTTAGTCAAGCTTTAGTCCGGCTTTAGTCAAGCATTAGTCAGGCTTTAGTCTGGCTTTAGTCAGGCTTTAGCCCGGCTTTAGTCCGGCTTTAGTCTGGCTTTAGTCCAGCTTTAGTCAGGCTTTAGTCCAGCTTTAGTCCGGCTTTAGTCTGGCTTTAGTCTGGCTTTAGTCAGGCTTTAGTCCGGCTTTAGTCTGGCTTTAGTCTGGCTTTAGTCCGCTTTTAGTCAAGCTTTAGTCCGGCTTTAGTCAGGCTTTAGTCCAGCTTTAGTCAACCATTAGTCAGACTTTAGTCTTACTTAGTTTGGCTTTTGCCAGGCTTTAGTCAAGCATTAGTCCGGCTTTAGTTCGGCTTTAGTCAAGCATTAGTCTGGCTTTAGTCAGGCTTTAGTCCAGCTTTAGTCCAGCTTTAGTCTGGCTTTAGTCAGGCTTTAGTCAGGCTTTAGTCCGGCTTTAGCCCGGCTTTAGTCTGGCTTTAGTCTGGCTTTAGTCAGGCTTTAGTCAGGCTTTAGTCCAGCTTTAGTCAGGCTTTAGTCTGGCTTTAGTCAAGCATTAGTCTGGCTTTAGTCTGGCTTTAGTCAGGCTTTAGTCAGGCTTTAGTCCAGCTTTAGTCTGGCTTTAGTCCGGCTTTTGTCAGGGAATTCGTTAGGCTTTAGTCCGGCTTTAGTCTTACTTAGTCTGGCTTTTGCCAGGCTTTAGTCAAGCATTAGTCCGGCTTTAGTCAAGCATTAGTCAGGCTTTAGTCCGGCTTTAGTCAGGTTTTAGTCCGGCTTTAGTCCGGCTTTAGTCCGGCTTTAGTCTGGCTTTAGTCCGGCTTTAGTCAAGCATTAGTCAAGCATTAGTCAGGCTTTAGCCCGGCTTTAGTCAGGCTTTAGTCAGGCATTAGTCAAGCATTAGTCAGGCTTTAGCCCGGCTTTAGTCCGGCTTTAGTCAAGCATTAGTCAGGCTTTAGTTCGGCTTTAGTCAAGCATTAGTCCGGCTTTAGTCAGGCTTTAGTCAGGCATTCGTCTGGCTTTAATCCGGCTTTAGTCCGGCTTTAGTCAGGCTTTAGTCTGGCTTTAGTCCAGCTTTAGTCTGGCTTTAGTCCAGCTTTAGTCCAGCTTTAGTCTGGCTTTAGTCCGGCTTTAGTCCGGCTTTAGTCCGGCTTTAGTCAGGCTTTAGTCCGGCTTTAGTCCAGCTTTAGTCCGGCTTTAGTCAAGCATTAGTCAGGCTTTAGTCCGGCTTTAGTCAAGCTTTAGTCCGGCTTTAGTCAAGCATTAGTCAGGCTTTAGTCTGGCTTTAGTCAGGCTTTAGCCCGGCTTTAGTCCGGCTTTAGTCTGGCTTTAGTCCAGCTTTAGTCAGGCTTTAGTCCAGCTTTAGTCCGGCTTTAGTCTGGCTTTAGTCTGGCTTTAGTCAGGCTTTAGTCCGGCTTTAGTCTGGCTTTAGTCTGGCTTTAGTCCGCTTTTAGTCAAGCTTTAGTCCGGCTTTAGTCAGGCTTTAGTCCAGCTTTAGTCAACCATTAGTCAGACTTTAGTCTTACTTAGTTTGGCTTTTGCCAGGCTTTAGTCAAGCATTAGTCCGGCTTTAGTTCGGCTTTAGTCAAGCATTAGTCTGGCTTTAGTCAGGCTTTAGTCCAGCTTTAGTCCAGCTTTAGTCTGGCTTTAGTCAGGCTTTAGTCAGGCTTTAGTCCGGCTTTAGCCCGGCTTTAGTCTGGCTTTAGTCTGGCTTTAGTCAGGCTTTAGTCAGGCTTTAGTCCAGCTTTAGTCAGGCTTTAGTCTGGCTTTAGTCAAGCATTAGTCTGGCTTTAGTCTGGCTTTAGTCAGGCTTTAGTCAGGCTTTAGTCCAGCTTTAGTCTGGCTTTAGTCTGGCTTTAGTCAAGCATTAGTCTGGCTTTAGTCTGGCTTTAGTCTGGCTTTAGCCCGGCTTTAGTCCGGTTTTAGTCCGGCTTTAGTCAGGTTTTAGTCCGGCTTTAGTCCGGCTTTAGTCTGGCTTTAGCCCGGCTTTAGCCCGGCTTTAGTCAGGCTTTAGTCCGGCTTTAGTCAGGCTTTAGTCCAGCTTTAGTCCAGCTTTAGTCCGGCTTTAGTCTGGCTTTAGTCTGGCTTTAGTCCAGCTTTAGTCCGGCTTTAGTCTGGCTTTAGTCTGGCTTTAGCCCGGCTTTAGTCCGGTTTTAGTCCGGCTTTAGTCAGGCTTCAGTCCGGCTTTAGTCAGGTTTTAGTCCGGCTTTAGTCCGGCTTTAGTCAGGCTTTAGTCCAGATTTAGTCCGGCTTTAGTCAGGCTTTAGCCCAGCTTTAGTCCAGCTTTAGTCCGGCTTTAGTCCAGCTTTAGTCAAGCATTAGTCTGGCTTTAGTCAGGCTTTAGCCCGGCTTTAGCCCAGCTTTAGTCCAGCTTTAGTCCGGCTTTAGTCAGGCTTTAGCCCAGCTTTAGTCCAGCTTTAATCCGGCTTTAGTCCGCCTTTAGTCAAGCTTTAGTCAAGCTTTAGTCAAGCTTTAGTCAGGCTTTAGTCCAGCTTTAGTCAAGCATTAGTCTGGCTTTAGTCCGGCTTTAGTCTGGCTTTAGTCAAGCTTTAGTCTGGCTTTAGTCCAGCTTTAGTCAAGCATTAGTCTGGCTTTAGTCCGGCTTTAGTCCGGCTTTAGTCAGGCTTTAGTCCAGATTTAGTCCGGCTTTAGTCAGGCTTTAGCCCAGCTTTAGTCCAGCTTTAATCCGGCTTTAGTCTGCCTTTAGTCAAGCTTTAGTCTGGCTTTAGTCAAGCTATAGTCTGGCTTTAGTCAGGCTTTAGTCAAGCATTAGTCTGGCTTTAGTCCGGCTTTAGTCAAGCTTTAGTCCGGCTTTAGTCAAGCATTAGTCAGGCTGTAGTCCGGCTTTAGCCCGGCTTTAGTCCGGCTTTAGTCAAGCATTAGTCTGGCTTTAGTCCGGCTTTAGTCAAGCATTAGTCTGGCTTTAGTCCGGCTTTAGTCAAGCTTTAGTCCAGCTTTAGTCAGGCTTTAGTCCGGCTTTAGTCTGGCTTTAGTCTGGCTTTAGTCAGGCATTAGTCAGGCTTTAGTCCAGCTTTAGTCAACCATTAGTCAGACTTTAGTCTTACTTAGTCCGGCTTTAGTACGGCTTTAGTCAAGCATTAGTCAGGCATTCGTCCGGCTTTAGTCAGGCTTTAGTCCGGCTTTAGTCTGGCTTTAGTCAGGCTTTAGTCCAGCTTTAGTCAACCATTAGTCAGACTTTAGTCTTACTTAGTCCGGCTTTAGTACGGCTTTAGTCAAGCATTAGTCAGGCATTCGTCCGGCTTTAGTCAGGCTTTAGTCCGGCTTTAGTCTGGCTTTAGTCAGGCTTTAGTCTGGCTTTAGCCCGGCTTTAGCCCGGCTTTAGTCCGGCTTTAGTCAGGCTTTAGTCCAGCTTTAGTCCTGCTTTAGTCCGGCTTTAGTCTGGCTTTAGTCAGGCTTTAGTCAGGCTTTAGTCTGGCTTTAGCCCGGCTTTAGTCCGGTTTTAGTCCGGCTTTAGTCAGGCTTCAGTCCGGCTTTAGTCAGGTTTTAGTCCGGCTTTAGTCCGGCTTTAGTCAGGCTTTAGTCCAGATTTAGTCCGGCTTTAGTCAGGCTTTAGCCAGGCTTTAGTCTGGCTTTAGCCCGGCTTTAGTCTGGTTTTAGTCCGGCTTTAGTCAGGCTTCAGTCCGGCTTTAGTCAGGTTTTAGTCCGGCTTTAGTCCGGCTTTAGTCAGGCTTTAGTCCAGCTTTAGTCCGGCTTTAGTCTGGCTTAGTCCAGCTTTAGTCCGGCTTTAGTCCAGCTTTAGTCAAGCATTAGTCTGGCTTTAGTCAGGCTTTAGCCCGGCTTTAGCCCAGCTTTAGTCCAGCTTTAGTCTGGCTTTAGTCCGGCTTTAGTCCGGCTTTAGTCTGGCTTAGTCCAGCTTTAGTCCGGCTTTAGTCCAGCTTTAGTCAAGCATTAGTCTGGCTTTAGTCAGGCTTTAGCCCGGCTTTAGCCCAGCTTTAGTCCAGCTTTAGTCTGGCTTTAGTCCGCCTTTAGTCAAGCTTTAGTCAGGCTTTAGTCAGACTTTAGTCAAGCTTTAGTCTGGCTTTATTCAAGCATTAGTCAGGCTTTAGTCAAGCATTAGTCAGGCTTTAGTTCGGCTTTAGTCAAGCTTTAGTCCGGCTTTAGTCAGGCTTTAGTCCGGCTTTAGTCAAGCATTAGTCAGGCTTTAGTTCGGCTTTAGTCAAGCTTTAGTCCGGCTTTAGTCAGGCTTTAGTCAGGCTTTAGTCCGGCTTTAGTCAAGCATTAGTCAGGCTTTAGTCAAGCATTAGTCAAGCAATAGTCTGGCTTTAGTCTGGCTTTAGTCAAGCTTTATTCAGGCTTTAGTCAAGCATTAGTCAAGCTTTAGTCCGGCTTTAGTCAAGCATTAGTCAAGCATTAGTCAGGCTTTAGTCCGGCTTAAGTCAAGCATTAGTCCGGCTTAAGTCAAGCATTAGTCAGGCTTTAGTTTGGCTTTAGTCAAGCATTAGTCCGGCTTTAGTCAGGCTTTAGTCAAGCATTAGTCAAGCATTAGTCAGACTTTAGTCTGGCTTTAGTCCAGCATTAGTCAAGCTTTAGTCTGGCTTTAGTCAGGCTTTAGTCAAGCTTTAGTCCGGCTTTAGTCAAGCAATAGTCCGGCTTTAGCCCAGCTTTAGTCCAGCTTTAGTCTGGCTTTAGTCCGGCTTTAGTCCGGCTTTAGTCTGGCTTAGTCCAGCTTTAGTCCGGCTTTAGTCCAGCTTTAGTCAAGCATTAGTCTGGCTTTAGTCAGGCTTTAGTCCGGCTTTAGTCTGGCTTTAGTCAAGCTTTAGTCAGGCTTTAGTCAAGCATTAGTCAAGCATTAGTCCGGCTTTAGTCTGGCTTTAGTCAAGATTTAGTACGCCTTTAGTCAAGCATCAAGCTTTAGTCAAGCTTTAGTCAAGCTTTAGTCCGGCTTTAGTCAGGCTTTAGTCCAGCTTTAGTCAAGCTTTAGTCCGGCTTTAGTCCGGCTTTAGTCTTGCTTAGTCAAGCATTAGTCTGGCTTTAGTCCGGCTGTAGTCCAGCTTTAATCCGGCTTTAGTTCGGCTTTATTCAGGCTTTAGTCTGGCTTTAGTCCGGCTTTAGTCAACCATTAGTCTGGCTTTAGTCCAGCTTTAGTCAAGCATTAGTCTGGCTTTAGTCCGGCTTTAGTCAAGCATTAGTCAGACTTTAGTCCGGCTTTAGTCAAGCATTAGTCAGACTTTAGTCTGGCTTTAGTCAAGCATTAGTCAGACTCTAGTCCGGCTTTAGTCAAGCATTAGTCTGGCTTTAGTCAGGCTTTAGTCCGGCTTTAGTCAAGCATTAGTCTGGCTTTAGTCCGGCTTTAGTCAAGCATTAGTCTGGCTTTAGTCCGGCTTTAGTCAAGCATTAGTCTGGCTTTAGTCAGGCTATAGTCAAGCATTAGTCTGGCTTTAGTCTGGCTTTAGTCAAGCATTAGTCTGGCTTTAGTCAGGCTATAGTCAAGCATTAGTCAGGCTTTAGTCAAGCATTAGTCTGGCTTTAGTCAAGCATTAGTCTGGCTTTAGTCCGGCTATAGTCAAGCATTAGTCTGGCTTTAGTCAGGCTATAGTCAAGCTTTAGTCAGACTTTAGTCTGGCTTTAGTCAAGCATTAGTCTGGCTTTAGTCAAGCATTAGTCTGGCTTTAGTCCGGCTTTAGTCAGGCTATAGTCAAGCATTAGTCTGGCTTTAGTCAGGCTTTAGTCCGGCTTTAGTCAAGCATTAGTCTGGCTTTAGTCCAGCATTAGTCAAGCATTAGTCAGGCTTTACTCCACCCAGGTGCCGCCACTGGGAGGAAGCTTCTTCCACCCGAGTGGGTTGCTGCTGACCGGAACCAGACGATTCAGCATCTAGCAGCTTGAGTCCACACCAGTGGAAAACCATCTCAAAGCATCAGAACACACTTCTGACCACCGTCCTCCAGGACCACCGTCCTGCATGTTTTAGATGTTTTCCTGCGTCGTCACACCCTGATACAGACCCTGCAGGTCTCCCCCGTCGATCAGAACCAGCCGTGTCGAACCACGGAACCATCTAACATGCAGGACACTGTCCTAGGACAGTGTCCTAGGACAGTGTCCTAGGACATGCCCTCCTGCAGCAGATTCCCTACGTCAGCATCCATCTCCAGGATGTTCCTTCACCTTCTTCCTCTTCCCTCCTCCCACGAGTCGGTGCTGATGCAGTGATGAGCTTCACCTACCTGCATCCAGCTGCTCAGGAGAATTCAAGCACTTCCAGAGAAGCACCAGATAACGTACCGGCGTGAGCCTGACGTGGACCTCCGACTGGCAGGAGCAGGTGCAGACATGGATCCAGGCAGCTCTGGACCTCCAGTTCCCTCCGTCCGTCCGCCCTGGTGACCTTCAGCTCCCCCTGGTGACCTTCAGCTCCCCCTGGTGACCTTCAGCTCTGAGAGCCGGGAGCCTGGAGGAACACAAACATCTGCACTGAGACCTGATGGCAGGTGATTGGCTGCCATCACCTGGCCAAGTCATCAGTTTATCTCAGGGCTCCATCTCTCCAAAGAAACTAATTAAAGATGAATTATCTCCATCTCCCTGCGGTGCAGCAACACCAACCTAGTTAAGGACGTCCTTGTATGTCCCAGTCTAAAACCTCCTGGGACAAAGTCGCCCCCCCCAGACCGGAAACCTTTAAACTGCACTTAGCAACAGTAACTAAGGGGGTGTGGCTTACTCATATGCTAATTGTGTCAGTGTCTGACATTCCCCCCAGTTTGTGTTTCTGTTTTGCCCCGCCTGTCTTCCATCTGCCCTGATTGTTCACACCTGTGTCTCGTTACCCCCTTGTGTATATCTGGTCTTGTCTTTCCCTTGCTCCTTGTCGTTCCGTACTGTTTCCTTCCTCCATGTGTCCTTCTGTTTTTGCTCTAGTGTTTTGATAATCCTGCTCTGCAGCGTTTTTGGTTCTTGACCTTTTTGTAAATCAAACTCTGTTTTTTGGAACTCCTGCCTCTCGCTCTCCTGCATCTGGGTCCTCAAACAACGACACCTGACAGAACGGACTGACCAGTATGGACCCAGCGGGATAAAGTTTTGCCTTCTGGGACATCGTGTACCGGGAGGTAGAACTCTCTATTCCTGGTTGGCGGCACGCGGAGGAGCTGGAATCCCCCTACCGGGGAAGACGCCTGGCTCGGGGAGGGCCCCGGAACTTTGGCCGTGTGTTGGCTCACTCTACTGCATCTCTCTTCCGCATCACTCTTCTGCATCACTCTTCCGCATCACTCTTCTGCATCACTCTTCTGCAACACTCTTCTGCATCACTCTTCTGCATCACTCTTCTGCATCAATCTTTTATTATTATTTTTTTATTTAGCACAAACAGTATCATATAAATAAACAACATGAACAATCAACATTACTGGGATGTGCAAAGGGGAGGTATGAAACCCAAGAGGGCTTATATGAAAACCTCACCCAACATATTCAAATATCAAATTTGTTACAGTTTAAAAACAACATATGGAAATAATTGAACAGTAATGAGAAATAAGTAGAAAAGTGTAGAGATTAAACAGTAAAATATATGAGGGAAAAAAAAAATAGGAATACGTACATAAATGAATAATACAAAACAAAAATAATGAATAAGCTCATAAGGAGAGAGAGAGAGAGAGAGGGGCGTGAGAGAGAGAGGGGCGTGAGAGAGAGAGAGAGAGAGAGAGAGAGAGAGAGAGAGAGAGAGAGAGAGAGAGAGAGAGAGAGAGAGAGAGAGAGAGAACACAACAATAATTATCTTATGTTTGATGATACATGGTTTGACTGATGAGGTACTTTTTGAGAGCCTTTTTAAATGATGTTAAGTTAATATTTTTTTTCAGATAGTCAGGTAGTTGATTCCAGAGACGTGGACCTTGATAACGAATTGAAAATTGCCCAAGAGCAGTTCTAAAGAAGGCAGTGCGGAGGTTGGAAGAGCTTTGTGTCTGGTAGCTATGGACTTGGTTGTTGGACATACATATGTGAGAGAAACTACAAGGTAAAATATTCATTCTATGCTGAAACACAAATAAACAAATCGGATACACATTGATATCATAGACATTCATAAAATTAAGTTCTTGAAACAGTGGACCTGAACTTGCATGTGGCTCAGAGTATGTAACCATTCTAACAAATCGTTTCTGTAAAGTAACAAGGTGTTTGAGGTTTGTTTTGTAAGTGCTTGCCCATACAAGATTGCAATAAGTGAGAAAAGGATATATTAAAGTATAATAAAGTGATATAAGGATTTTTCTGGGTAAAACATGTCTTATCCTGCTGATGACACCAATGTTCTTAGCAACTTTGTTACAGATGAATGATACATGTTTTTTCCAATTTAATTTTTCATCAATATAAATACCCAGAAACTTGGCATATTGCACTCTAATAAGAGAATGATTGAATATGTAGACATCTTTATCATAAGGAATCTTTTTCTTATTTTTTGGTACGACTAACATGTATGAAGTTTTTTTAATATTTAGAGATAATTTATTTTTTTGGAACCAAAGATTAACTTTTGTAAGTTCAACATTTGTTTGAGTAATTAGGTCTTCATAACTTCGATTCGACATAAACATATTCGTATCATCAGCAAAATTGACAAAAAACATGCTTTTTGAAACCAGATATAAATCATTTACATAAATAATAAAAAGCAAAGGACCAAGAATGGATCCTTGCGGCAAACCACATGTTAACTTCCTATAGCTAGAATCAAAACCATTCCAAGAAACAAACTGTTTACGGTTGTTCAGATAGTCACAGAACCATTGAAGCTCTATTTCCCCAATACCATACATCTGCAATTTTTTAACCAGAAGACTATGATCAACGGTATCGAAGGCTTTGGACAGGTCTATAAAAACCCCAATAGTAAATTCATTATTATCCAATGCCGTTGAAAATCTATCAATTAGTTGAACCAGAGCCATCGCGGTGGAGTGTTTTTCTCTAAATCCATATTGATGAGAATAGAGGAGATTGGATTCATTTAAATACTCTGTTAGTCTATTGTACACAATTCTTTCAAGTACTTTGGCCAAACAGGGCAAAATGGATATTGGTCTATAATTTGAGTACTTACACTTTTCATCAGATTTGTGTACTGGGGTGACTCTGGCCCATTTGAACTGGTCAGGACAACGACCTGTAGCAAGTGAGCAATTCAATATGTGAAGAAGAGGTTTTGTAATGGCAGGCAAGCATTTCTTGAGAAGACTAGGCTTCAGTCCATCATTATCCATCATCCATGACCAGCTCCTTTAGGTTTGAGTTTGGTCACAATGTCCTCAAGCTCAGCTTGCCCAATCATCTTGAACCTGAAAGGTTTAGGAGGAGCCTGTATTTCAGGAAGTGTTATAGAACTATGAGGTATACTGGCAGCAAGTGAGGGTCAAATGTTAACAAAAAAATCATTAAATCCATCAGCAATTTCTACAGGGTCAGTTACTAACTTACTTTCCAGTCCCACTTGAAATTCATCACATGATATTTTATTGGGAGGAGTTTTTTTCATGATCTCATTGATAATTGACCAAGTTGACTTCATATTATTACCAGACTCAGTAAATTTAGTTTCATAATGTTGTCTCTTAGCAATTTGGAGGAGATGATGAAGTTTGTTCCTATAAGAGGAATAAGACTTAAAATTCAGTGGAGATGGGCTGGTTAGGTATGTTTTATAAAGTTTATGCTTTTTTCTTATTGATTTCTTTAGACCCTTGGTGAGCCAAGATTTAGATTTTTGGGGGCACCTTTTTGTATTCTGGTAGGGGAAAGCAATATCAAATAATTTAGAAAATAGTTTAAAAAATATATCATATGCTTTCTGGGCATCGTCTTCCATCTCCACCGAATGCCATGAATTTTCATAGAGGGACAGGATGAACTTAGCTATGTTAGCCTGACAGAAGTTTCTATGGGAGGTTGCTGGCTTGCCTTTTTTGAAAGGAGCAACAGTGTGTGTTAAGTGGAATAGGGGGAGGTGGTCAGATCTTCCGCATCAATCTTCCGCATCACTCTTCTGCATTACTCTTCTGCTTCCTGCCTTCCTCTCAGGGACGTTATATTTCTGAACGTTAACCCCGGAGTTTCCTCTCCCGCTCTGACGTGATAAACATGACGGCGTATTAAATACTTAAAAAGGTGCTTTGTGGTATTTTTAGCAGCATTTGTTCCTCTGGGAGCCGCAGCCTCGGATGTTGGAACAGGTTGTAGTTTTCCAGCCGGATCTTCCAGACTGAAATAGCGCACACTGCTAACATAATGCTAACAACACATCTGATAGCTTCACCTGGAGACCAGAAACAGGAAGTTGAAGGTGACGTTGTTTCTGTCCCCACTGAGGACGGTCGGACCTCCAGTTCAGTTTGTTTTTTAAATACATTTATGCAATTACTCTGTGTCTATTTGTATTGATTATTCTATTATTTAATACATATAAAATACAAATGCATATCAGAACAATATGATGGATTTCACTAGGTATTATCTTTCCCAACACTTGTACCCCCTCATATCTTGAAATGTGATGTCCCAGCGTCCCTGACGACAGTGGTCGCTATCAATCTGGTTTTTAGCTCTGCAGTGTTACTAACTTACAAAAATGAAAAGGAAGCAGACAACCACGCAATTTTCTTTTCAAAAAAAGACGGCAAGTGATGGTCCAATGTTGCCCCGGCAACGGAGGGAGAAGGACCGGGTAGGGAAAGCGGGAGTCAGGCTATTAACGAGGCTGTTAGCCACTCATTAATTATGCAAGTTCATCTTAAGGTAAGATATCAAATCACTCTACCCTCTTATAAAAAGGGAAATATTTGACTTTTTTTACTCTCTCTCTCTTTCTCTCTTCTGCTCCCTCCCTCTCCTTTTTGCATTTGGACTTTAACTGTTTTAAAGCAGCACAACGTAACTTTCAGCTTTTGTTGAGTTTGGCGTCTCCTTTGGACAAAAGCGGTAGTGCTTTACCAGTAGTGTGGCAGGGTTCCTACCATGCTCCTCAAAGTTACATAGTGCCAGTGAAGGCGATACAGACCCCTCAGACCATGACAGAGGTGTCATTAAACCTGTTGGAAGTTGATGTACCATCACAATGACTCTGGAAATATTATATTAAGGTGGAAAAGTTACGTAGTGTCGCTTTAAGTTAAACTGGGATGTCGTGATATTGTTGCACTGACATAGTGAATGAAGTGACAGAATGAGTTAAATTGTGTTTGTCAGATACGAGATTTCTGCTCTCTAACTCTGCCACTTGCTGTCCTTGGTGCCGAAAACGGATGCGTGTTGCGTAAAGCCGCATTGACTGAATTGATCAACACTTTAAAGTGTAGTGTTTGTAGTTACGTTAGCAGGATGTGAGCGAAACTGCATTTCAAAAAGTACAAATTTTCTTGACCACACAGATAAGCTACATAGCTGTGACTCGTAACCTTGCCATACCTTAGCTTTGACTGAATTGACGCCACTGCACTGGCGGCCGGACAGCTGAGGTTAGCGAGAGAGACGCACCGATCGATCTGCAACCGATCGGTATCGGCCCGATAATGGCCCTATCGCTTTTTATCGGAGATCAGAAAATAATAGTTCAAAGCAGCCGATCTGATGACGTTTACCACAACAAACCACCGCCCGCACGTACGTTCCCACAACTCAGACCGAGCTGTGGCCGTCTCTACAAAACATCAACACTGAAAACGGCAGAGTTTTACAACGTCCGAATAAGACAACAAATTTGCAGTTTGCTAGGTGTGTCCAAAGGAGATCCCCGAGGAGGAATGTTATAAAATAATTTCAACACTACGAAGCTGATAAGACTTTTGAAAGTTTCTCACATGAAGGAGGATATTGAGTTTCCAAAGTTGTCTGCCGCTAAGGCAGAAAGAACAGGAGCAACGCCGCTAACTCACCTGTAACAGAGACTTATAAACGACAGCAAGAAAAACAAAGAACTACATCGTATATGCTTTGCTCATCAGCCGCTTTCTTGTTGTACAAGACGTCGGGTTTAAACACGTTTGCAGTTTGGATCCGCGGTACGAGCTGCCGAGTCGTTAATATTTCACTGATAAATGACCGCCAGAGTTAAACCAAACTATATACACTCACACCTAAAACCTTTAACCTTCATGCAGATCGACAGTCATGTCAGTCTCTTCACGACTGACATCTGGAGTTCTAGAGTGAAGAGTTTCCTCACACGCGACGGATGCTATCGCTAAAGCTTTCACAAAGCTTAATAATTCATAATTCATTTTTATTTCAAGATTTAATTGTTTATAGTTTACAACTTGTATCAACTTTTAGAGAGTGACATGTCTGCTGTTGTCTGTGTTGGTGACATGTTGTACATAATTATTACCACAGGAAGCTGAAGCTGCTAAGCTACACTTACTCTTTGTAACTGATTCTAAATCGTCTCTAGAGTGAAATATTGCACATTGCCTCAGCCTGAAATAAAACAGTCAATCATGATACTTTCTCATCTCCTAATTTTTATAGCTAATAATACAATGTCAGTGTTGTACATGAGACAACAATATTGACGAATTTATGGATTTCACGCTGTGATCGGTGATCGGCCCTCAGAATCCTGATCGGTGCATCTCTATTTAGAACGTGAATAAAACCCCTGTTTGCAGCTTCTCTCTTCTTCGTTCAGATTCAGATTCAGATTCAGAATACTTTATTAGTCCCAAAGGGCAATTCATTTCTACAGTCGGCCTGCTCATAGCAACATAGTATCTTGGTACCATCAGTAGTATTTTGGTAGTATTTTGGTACCATTAGTAGTATTTTGGTAGTATTTTGGTACCAATAGTAGTATTTTGGTAGTATTTTGGTACCATCAGTAGTATTTTGGTAGTACCCTGGTACCATCAGTAGTATTTTGGTAGTATTTTGGTACCATCAGTAGTATTTTGGTAGTATTTTGGTACCATCAGTAGTATTTTGGTAGTATTTTGGTACCATCAGTAGTATTTTGGTAGTATCTTGGTACCATCAGTAGTATTTTGGTAGTATTTTGGTACCATCAGTAGTATTTTGGTAGTATCTTGGTACCATCAGTAGTATTTTGGTAGTATCTTGGTACCATCAGTAGTATTTTGGTAGTATTTTGGTACCAATAGTAGTATTTTGGTACCATCAGCAGGATAAGGGTGGGATAGTATTTTGGTAGTATTTTGGTACCATTAGTAGTATTTTGGTACCATCAGCAGGATCAGGGTGGGAGAGTATTTTGGTAGTATCTTGGTACCATCGGTAGTATTTTGGTAGTATTTTGGTACCATCAGTAGTATCTTGTTACCATCAGTAGTATTTTGGTAGTACCTTGGTACCATCAGTAGTATTTTGGTACCATATGCAGGATAAGGGTGGGATAGTATTTTGGTACCATCAGTAGTATTTTGGTAGTACCCTGGTACCATCAGTAGTATCTTGGTACCATTAGTAGTATTTTGGTAGTATTTTGGTACCATTAGTAGTATCTTGTTACCATTAGTAGTATTTTGGTAGTACCTTGGTACCATCAGTAGTATTTTGGTAGTATTTTGGTACCATATGCAGGATAAGGGTGGGATAGTATTTTGGTAGTATCTTGGTACCATCGGTAGTATTTTGGTAGTATCTTGGTACCATCAGTAGTATTTCGGTAGTATTTTGGTACCATTAGTAGTATTTTGGTAGTATTTTGGTACCATGAGTAGAATCAGGGTGGGATAGTATATTGGTAGTATTTTGGTACCATCAGTAGTATTTTGGTACCATCAGCAGGATAAGGGTGGGATAGTATTTCGGTAGTATCTTGGTACCATCAGTAGTATTTTGGTAGTATTTTGGTACCATCAGTAGTATTTTGGTAGTATTTTGGTACCATATGCAGGATAAGGGTGGGATAGTATTTTGGTAGTATTTTCGTACCATCAGTAGTATCTTGGTACCATCAGTAGTATTTTGGTAGTATTTTCGTACCATTAGTAGTATTTTGGTAGTATTTTGGTACCATCAGTAGTATTTTGGTACCATATGCAGGATAAGGGTGGGATAGTATTTTGGTACCATTAGTAGTATATTGGTAGTATTTTGGTACCATCAGCAGGATCAGGGTGGGATAGTATATTGGTAGTATTTTGGTACCATTAGTAGTATTTTGGTACCATCAGCAGGATCAGGGTGGGATAGTATATTGGTAGTATTTTGGTACCATTAGTAGTATTTTGGTAGTATTTTGGTACCATCAGCAGGATCAGGGTGGGATAGTATTTTGGTAGTATTTTGGTACCATCAGTAATATTTTGGTAGTATTTTGGTACCATCAGCAGGATCAGGGTGGGATAGTATTTTGGTACCATCAGTAGGATCAGGGTGGGATAGTATTTTGGTAGTATTTTGGTACCATCAGTAGTATTTTGGTAGTATTTTGGTACCATCAGTAGTATCTTGGTACCATCAGTAGTATTTTGGTAGTACCTTGGTACCATCAGTAGTATTTTGGTAGTATTTTGGTACCATATGCAGGATAAGGGTGGGATAGTATTTTGGTAGTATCTTGGTACCATCGGTAGTATTTTGGTAGTATCTTGGTACCATCAGTAGTATTTTGGTACCATCAGCAGGATAAGGGTGGGATAGTATTTCGGTAGTATCTTGGTACCATCAGTAGTATTTTGGTAGTATTTTGGTACCATCAGTAGTATTTTGGTAGTATTTTGGTACCATATGCAGGATAAGGGTGGGATAGTATTTTGGTAGTATTTTCGTACCATAAGTAGTATCTTGGTACCATCAGTAGTATTTTGGTAGTATTTTCGTACCATTAGTAGTATTTTGGTAGTATTTTGGTACCATCAGTAGTATTTTGGTACCATATGCAGGATAAGGGTGGGATAGTATTTTGGTACCATTAGTAGTATATTGGTAGTATTTTGGTACCATCAGCAGGATCAGGGTGGGATAGTATATTGGTAGTATTTTGGTACCATTAGTAGTATTTTGGTACCATCAGCAGGATCAGGGTGGGATAGTATATTGGTAGTATTTTGGTACCATTAGTAGTATTTTGGTAGTATTTTGGTACCATCAGCAGGATCAGGGTGGGATAGTATTTTGGTAGTATTTTGGTACCATCAGTAATATTTTGGTAGTATTTTGGTACCATCAGTAGGATCAGGGTGGGATAGTATTTTGGTAGTATTTTGGTACCATCAGTAGTATTTTGGTAGTATTTTGGTACCATCAGTAGTATCTTGGTACCATCAGTAGTATTTTGGTAGTATTTTCGTACCATTAGTAGTATTTTGGTAGTATTTTGGTACCATCAGTAGTATTTTGGTAGTATTTTCGTACCATTAGTAGTATTTTGGTAGTATTTTGGTACCATCAGTAGTATTTTGGTACCATATGCAGGATAAGGGTGGGATAGTATTTTGGTACCATCAGTAGTATTTTGGTAGTATTTTGGTACCATCAGTAGTATTTTGGTAGTATTTTCGTACCATTAGTAGTATTTTGGTAGTATTTTGGTACCATCAGTAGTATTTTGGTACCATATGCAGGATAAGGGTGGGATAGTATTTTGGTACCATTAGTAGTATATTGGTAGTATTTTGGTACCATTAGTAGTATTTTGGTACCATCAGCAGGATCAGGGTGGGATAGTATTTTGGTAGTATTTTGGTACCATCAGTAGTATTTTGGTAGTATTTTGGTACCATCAGTAGTATTTTGGTACCATCAGTAGTATTTTGGTACCATCAGTAGTATTTTGGTAGTATTTTGGTACCATCAGTAGTATTTTGGTAGTATTTTGGTACCATCAGTAGTATTTTGGTACCATCAGTAGTATCTTGGTACCATCAGTAGTATTTTGGTAGTATCTTGGTACCATCAGTAGTATTTTGGTAGTATCTTGGTACCATCAGTAGTATTTTGGTAGTATTTTGGTATCATCAGTAGTATTTTGGTAGTATTTTGGTATCATCAGTAGTATTATGGTAGTATCTTGGTACCATCAGTAGTATTTTGGTAGTATCTTGGTACCATCAGTAGTATTTTGGTAGTATTTTGGTACCATCAGTAGTATTTTGGTAGTATTTTGGTACCATCAGTAGTATTTTGGTAGTATCTTGGTACCATCAGTAGTATTTTGGTAGTATCTTGGTACCATCAGTAGTATTTTGGTAGTATTTTGGTACCATTAGTAGTATTTTGGTACCATCAGTAGTATTTTGGTAGTATTTTGGTACCATCAGTAGTATTATGGTAGTATCTTGGTACCATCAGTAGTATTATGGTAGTATCTTGGTACCATCAGTAGTATTTTGGTAGTATCTTGGTACCATCAGTAGTATTTTGGTACCATTAGTAGTATTTTGGTAGTATTTTGGTACCATCAGCAGGATCAGGGTGGGATAGTATTTTGGTAGTATTTTGGTACCATCAGTAGTATTTTGGTAGTATTTTGGTACCATCAGTAGTATTTTGGTACCATCAGTAGTATTTTGGTAGTATTTTGGTACCATCAGTAGTATTATGGTAGTATCTTGGTACCATCAGTAGTATTTTGGTAGTATCTTGGTACCATCAGTAGTATTTTGGTAGTATTTTGGTACCATCAGTAGTATTATGGTAGTATCTTGGTACCATCAGTAGTATTTTGGTAGTATCTTGGTACCATCAGTAGTATTTTGGTAGTATCTTGGTACCATCAGTAGTATTTTGGTAGTATTTTGGTATCATCAGTAGTATTATGGTAGTATCTTGGTACCATCAGTAGTATTTTGGTAGTATCTTGGTACCATCAGTAGTATTTTGGTAGTATCTTGGTACCATCAGTAGTATTTTGGTAGTATCTTGGTACCATCAGTAGTATTTTGGTAGTATTTTGGTATCATCAGTAGTATTTTGGTAGTATTTTGGTACCATCAGCAGGATCAGGGTGGGATAGTATTTTGGTAGTATTTTGGTACCATCAGTAGTATTTTGGTAGTATTTTGGTACCATCAGTAGTATTTTGGTACCATCAGTAGTATTTTGGTACCATCAGTAGTATTTTGGTAGTATTTTGGTACCATCAGTAGTATTTTGGTAGTATTTTGGTACCATCAGTAGTATTTTGGTACCATCAGTAGTATCTTGGTACCATCAGTAGTATTTTGGTAGTATCTTGGTACCATCAGTAGTATTTTGGTAGTATCTTGGTACCATCAGTAGTATTTTGGTAGTATTTTGGTATCATCAGTAGTATTTTGGTAGTATTTTGGTATCATCAGTAGTATTATGGTAGTATCTTGGTACCATCAGTAGTATTTTGGTAGTATCTTGGTACCATCAGTAGTATTTTGGTAGTATTTTGGTACCATCAGTAGTATTTTGGTAGTATTTTGGTACCATCAGTAGTATTTTGGTAGTATCTTGGTACCATCAGTAGTATTTTGGTAGTATCTTGGTACCATCAGTAGTATTTTGGTAGTATTTTGGTACCATTAGTAGTATTTTGGTACCATCAGTAGTATTTTGGTAGTATTTTGGTACCATCAGTAGTATTATGGTAGTATCTTGGTACCATCAGTAGTATTATGGTAGTATCTTGGTACCATCAGTAGTATTTTGGTAGTATCTTGGTACCATCAGTAGTATTTTGGTACCATTAGTAGTATTTTGGTACCATCAGCAGGATCAGGGTGGGATAGTATTTTGGTAGTATTTTGGTACCATCAGTAGTATTTTGGTAGTATTTTGGTACCATCAGTAGTATTTTGGTACCATCAGTAGTATTTTGGTACCATCAGTAGTATTTTGGTAGTATTTTGGTACCATCAGTAGTATTATGGTAGTATCTTGGTACCATCAGTAGTATTTTGGTAGTATCTTGGTACCATCAGTAGTATTTTGGTAGTATCTTGGTACCATCAGTAGTATTTTGGTAGTATTTTGGTATCATCAGTAGTATTATGGTAGTATCTTGGTACCATCAGTAGTATTTTGGTAGTATCTTGGTACCATCAGTAGTATTTTGGTAGTATCTTGGTACCATCAGTAGTATTTTGGTAGTATCTTGGTACCATCAGTAGTATTTTGGTAGTATTTTGGTATCATCAGTAGTATTTTGGTAGTATTTTGGTACCATCAGCAGTATTTTGGTACCATCAGTAGTATTTTGGTAGTATTTTGGTACCATCAGTAGTATCTTGGTACCATCAGTAGTATTTGGGTAGTATCTTGGTACCATCAGCAGTATTTTGGTACCATCAGTAGTATTTTGGTAGTATTTTGGTACCATCAGTAGTATTTTGGTAGTGTCTTGGTACCATCAGCAGGATCAGGGTGGGATAGTTTCATGTCTGTTTTCTGCACCAGCCGTGTTTCCAGACAGAGCAGAGTCTTTAAGCTGGACTCCAGTCACTTTAGAGCAAACTCTGATAATGTCATTCAGACACTTCTTGTCTTTCATGGATCGACCACCAAACCAACATGTAAAAGAAAATGTTAAAAGACTCAATAAAAGTTTGATAAAAAGTACACGAGATGTTTCTGCTGACACCAGAAGAGTTGAGTTTCCTCAGCAGATGATCCTCTGGTTTGCTCGCTTTACAACGCCATCAGTGTTTTCATTGAATTAAATTGCGAGTCAAACACAGTGCCCAAGTATTTGTACGTTTGTAGTATTTGTACCTCTTCATTGTGAACAGTGCTTGGTTTGGGGTCGACACTAGATTTCCTGAAATCTATGATCATTTCTTTGGTTTTTGGTACATTTAGGTCGACGGTATCCGGGTGTGTTTCCGTTGACCTGATGTGGCGGCTGCTGCCGCATCGCCGTTTCCCCGGCAACCGTGGGCGTCTGCGACCTCTGGGAACCAGGGATCCGTGGAGGAGGAAGCTGCTCTGTGTCCTGAAACCTGATGCTATTTTCTTCCTAGTAATTAACCTAAAGGCCAAACCGCTGAACGTGACGGGCGTCACCACCGCGGAGACGGAGACTCATCGTCTGCATAGAGCAGTTATCGATCTGAACGTTGTGGTTACGAGCAGCGGAGCGGCTCCACGTCCACAGATCAATAACTCTGTTAGAGGTTCTGATCACCGCAGGAAGAGAGAGATTCTCCACGCTGTGACACCGTCTGCGTCGTCATGGCGACGGTCACTCGCCGCCTGTGTGGAACGTGAGCAGAAGGAGAGCTGCTATTGGCGGAGAGCAGCACCCGCGGATGGGGGGGGGGGGGGTCTGCAGCTGACAGGGTGGCCCCGGGCCAAAGAACAGAACAGAACCAGAGGACCAGAGAAGAAACTGGAGCCGGGACTAAAACCAGGACCAGAACCAGGACTAGAGCTGGAGACAGAACCAGATTTTTTTTCATTATGCACTTCGAGATAAGAGTCGAAATGTTGAGAAAAAAGTCGAAATGTTGAGAAAAAAGTCAAAATTGCATGAATAAAGTTGAAATATTGAGAAAAAAGGTGAAATAGCATATGAAAAGAAATCTTCCTCCTCTAAAATATTTTTACTCCTGCATGGCCCTAATTTCATTCAGTTATTTTGAATCTTCTTCATAATATTCCTCTTTCTGAAGTAAAGAACCTCAGAACGGTTGAGTTAACCTATAAAGACAACCTTCATGTTCAGCTAATAAATCAAGTTTAATCAAGTTCAGGACAGTTTCAGTCTCACATGGTGAATATTAAACTCAGTTCTGATATAATTCTGGATGATGAACATGTTCAGACTCGGGATTCTACTTTCACACCCAGAGCTGATAGTAACGAGTTACATTTACTCCGTTACATTTACTTGAGTAAGTTTTGGGAAATGTTGTACTTTTAGGAGTAGTTTTGAATCACTATACTTTTTACTTTTACTTGAGTAGATTTGTGAAGAAGAAACTGTTCCTCTTCCTCCGCTACATTAGGCTACGTTGAGCTGTTACTTTTCTTTATCCCTTTTATCCACGTACGCGTCAATCTCATGACATCACTGGGTGATTCTTTGGGAAAAATGTTTGTTTTTGCATGTTTTGTCACATTTACACAGACTCAAACACACACAGAGTTTCTATGAGTTCATGTTTGTTCTAGTTCTGCTGGTTAAAAAAGAAAAGTACAAAGGCTTGACATTTTGTGCTACTTGTGCTTAATCTATTTTTTTATTCTGTTATTTTATATATTTTATTATTTATTAAAGTACTTGAATTTACTTTAAGATTATTTTAATTTAAGCTATTTTTTAAATTTTTTATTAATTTTAATTAATTTTATTATTTTATTGATTTAATTTGCCTGAAGATGATTATTTTCTACTTTTGTCTGTTTGAATGGTTGAATGGTCTGAATGGTACTTGAGTAGTTTTTTCACCAAATACTTTATTACTTTTACTCAAGTAATTATTTGGATGACTACTTTTTACTTCTACTTGAGTCATATTATTCTGAAGTAACAGTACTTTTACTTGAGTACAGTTTTTGGCTCCTCTACCAGCTCTGTTCACACCTCAACTCTTCTTTAATAAAACATGGTTCTTGTCACGTGACCTGCGCCTGTTTATACTTTAGCGCCTCTGAGCAGTTTTTACTCCGGTTTACTGGTTCATCCGGACCCAGAACCCCCCCAGGACCAGGTCCTCCTCCCGCACCCGGTCCTCCCGGACCCGGTCCTCCCGGACCCGGACTGGGGACGCGGGCGCGGGCCCCCATCAGGTGCCGCGGGGCCGCGCAAATGCTGCAAGGTCAAACCGCGGCGCCGGAGCGCCGTCACGACCCGCAACGCGTGCGAGGAGCTGCAAACAAGCCCCGAAACCAGGTCCTGCAGGTCTGGGTCCAGATCCTGGACCTGCACCCGGACCTGCTGCACCTGGTTTCTGCAGGATGCTGCAGGATGCGCAAACATCCGCCGGGGCTGCAGTGCGCAGCATCAGCACCAGCATCCCTCCATCCCTCCATCCCTCCAGCTGCTGCACCACAACAAACCCCCTGCAGAGGCCCAGGATGCGGATCACACCTCCGTGCACGCTCCGTGCACGCTCCGGGACCTGGACCCGGAGCTGGAGCAGGACCAGGACCAGGACCAGGACCCGGGACCAGGACCAGCTCTTACCTGCTGACTCGTCTCCGCAGAGCCGCCCTCACGCACCCATCACTTCCTGCGGGTGTCGGAGCGGGGATGTGCGCGCGCAGGATGGGTGGGGGGGGGGGGGGGGCAGGATGGATGGATGGGTCCGCGTCAGGAGGATCCAGGAGGGGGGGGGGTGTGGATGGATCAAGGGTATCTGCACCGCGGAAGCATCCGCGTCACGACGCGTCACAGCTGATTTAAAGGGAAACACCCCCGATTTTCTGCAGCAGAAACACAAGAGCTGCGCGCGCAGCTTCACCAAAACAGTCTCCCTCGTGTTGTTGTAGTCCCCCCCCCTCCCCCACCAGAGCTGGTAGAGGAGCCAAAAACTGTACTCAAGTAAAAGTACTGTTACTTCAGAATAATATGACTCAAGTAGAATTAAAAAGTAGTCATCCAAATAATTACTTGAGTAAAAGTAAAAAAGTACTTGGTGAAAAAACTACTCAAGTACTGAGTAACTGTTGAGTAACGTCTGTTTTATTTTTTTAACACAACCATTCAAACAGACAAAAGTACAAAATAATCATCTTCAGGTAAATTAAATCAATAAAATAAATTAAAATTAATACAAAAATAAAAAATAGCTTAAATTAAAATAATCTTTAAGTAAATTCAAGTACTTTAATACATAATAAAATAAATAAATTAATAACAGAATAAAAAAATAAATTAAGCACAAGTAGCACAAAATTTCAATCCTTTCTCCTTTTCTTTTTTAACCAGCAGAACTAGAACAAACATGAACTCATAGAAACTCTGTGTGTGTTTGAGTCTGTGTAAATGTGACAAAACATGCAAAAACAAACATTTTTCCCAAAGAATCACCCAGTGATGTCATGAGATTGACGCGTACGCGGATAAAAGGGATAAAAGAAAAGTAACAGCTCAACGTAGCCTAATGTAGCGGAGGAAGAGGAACAGTTTCTTCTTCACAAATCTACTCAAGTAAAAGTAAAAAGTATAGTGATTCAAAACTACTCCTAAAAGTACAACATTTCCCAAAACCTACTCAAGTAAATGTAACGGTGTAAATGTAACTCGTTTCTACCAACTCTGGTCCCCCCCCACCAGTACTGGAGTTGTAAAAAACAATCAGGGGGGTGGTGGATTTTATCATATGGGGACAGATAATTTGTGCTGATTACAAATAATATAATATATTACAAATAATAGCAGTGACCAAAACACCTGCAGAATTACTGCAGGAATGACATAGCAGCAGTTAAATGCAGCCTTCTGTAAGCTTTAAATATCCACTGGGCTTACATCAAATACATCAAAACACAACAATAAAAAACACTTTTCTGAACTTATCAATATGACTCTGTCCTTCACAGGATAAGTAACATGGATCACTGCAAAAACTCACAATCTTAACAAGAATATTTGTCTTATTTCTAGTTAAAATGTCTCATTTTAGTAAAAAACTCTCATTACACTTAAAACAAGACTCATCACTGGAAAAAACAACAATTTTCACCTGTTTCAAGTAGATTTTCACTTAAAATAAGTAGAAAAATCTGCCAGTGGAACAAGATTTTTCTGCTTGTAATAGGAAGATAAATCTTTTCCTACTTATTTCAAGTGAAAGTTTACTTGAAACAGGTGAAAATTGTCAAATAAGTTATTTTTCTGGAGTTATTTTTCTGGTGATGACTCTAAATGTTGAAATAGCAGTAAAACCACATTCATTGATGAAATTACATAAGTCAAATATTTTTTTTCAGGGGGGGATGATTTGGACCGTTTTTATTTCAGGGGGGGGGGGGGATGATTTGGACCGTTTTTATTTCAGGGGGGGATGCCATCACCCCTCATCCCCCCTCAACTCCAGTACTGCCTATCAGCAAGGATCAATCATGATTATTGATTGTTGACCGGATGCAGAAATGATTCAGAACTGATTGAGGTGAGGAAGATACGGGAAGGTTCTGCACATGCGCAGGTTTTCTTCCTGAAGGTCCTGTTCGGCCCGGCTTGCTGTGATACCAAACCTTCACCAGCAGAGGGCGCCAGAGCTCCGCCCCCTACACGGGGTTGGTTTGATTCCTGGTCACGTGGTTCGTTTTAACTACAATTAATCTTCTGCTCAGCAGCCGTTTATGGAACCATCTAAAACACTGGACTATGTCAAGACTAAAAACCTTTTTACTCAGGAAGGTTTTTATACGGAAGTATATCAGGACCAGGCAAGAGAAAAATAAAAATAATGTTTTAGAGGAGGAAGATTTTTTTTGAAATGTTGAGGAAAAAAGGCGAAATTTCGACGTATTTTTTTCTCCCTTTTTTTTTACCTGACCTCCTCTTCACATTTAATTTTATATATGTATATATATATATATATATATATATATATATATATATATATATATATATATATATATTGTGATGGCCACAGCCACACAGGCCAGTTGAAGAGGGTAATATCCTACACACTAGGCCCTCATTACTTTAAGCACACAGGTTAATTTTATTTGCAGTCAGCCACACCCCAAACAATTCAATTAAACATTAATGTTTTGTTTATTTGATACATAATTTGTTTGTTTAACCTTACACTGTTTAAATAGAGTGCACATGTTTCTTCATTGTAAGGTTATAGTTCATTTCTTCTGTTTATACTAATCTTTATTTCCTTGTTTTGAGTTACCATGCTGGTGGAGGAGTTACCTTTCCTGGTGAGGCAAAAGGCGTGGCCAAGGGTGGAGGACTGCTAAATCCTGTGGCATGCCCATTAAGCCATACCATGTGCTGTTATGTTAGAGCCACTATATATGTTACCTTCTGTGTCATTATAGGAAAGTCAGTTTTTGTTTAGTTGGTGTCTTGTTATGTTGCTAATAGTTTCAGTGTAGTTCTGGTTTGTTGACCTCTTTTATAAACCTGGATAATGAGTTTTTGGTTTATATATAAATTTTTGTAGTAAATAAACCCCTTTTTCTTAAACCAACTCCTGTTCTCCTCCTTGCTGACTGCTTGGTCCCTAACATACACACACACATATATATATATATATATATATATATATATATATATATATATATATATATACATATATATATATATATATATATATATATATATATATATATATATATATATATATATATATATATATATATATATATATATATATATTGTCATACATTCTGTTACAAATCAACTGAAATATTACAATCCTTTTATTATTTTAATATTGCTGATTATGGCTTACAGTTTAAGAAAACTCAAATATCCTATCTCAAAAAATTTGAATATTCTGGGAATCTTAATCTTAAACTGTAAACCATGATCAGCAATATAAAAATAATAAAAGGCTTGCAATATTTCAGTTGATTTGTAATGAATCCAGAATGTAAGACATTTTCTTTTTAATTGCATTACAGAAAATAAAGAACTTTATCACAATATTCAAATTTTCTAAGACAGTCCTGTGTATATATACTAATAAAATAAATATATATGATATATTAAAAGATATATGATATATATTATTTGTTAAAAATTGCTATGTATATATATATATATATGCCATAGGTTTTTACCAACATGGTATTAACCATTAATATATATGCAGAAAAAGTAAAAAAAATAGTTATTTTAAAATTAAATGGCATCAACTCAAACTCCGAGATAACTGCCCAACAAAATAAACTAATAAATGAATTCAGAAATATTTATTTTTCCAAGGCCTCATGTTGCAGACCGTCCCCACTTTTCCATCTACTGGGGCTGTAATGTTTTTATTTTTCTTCCTTCACCTCTCCGTGTGCTGCATGGACGAGGGGATGGATGGACATTTAGATTTTTTTTCTTCCGTTTTATTGATTGTAGCGCATAAAGAAGTGGTGCTCATATGAGAGCAGGCTGCTTGGTTACCATGGCAACTGCCGGGATGAACAGCCGTAGGACTGAAACTCAGGGTCGCCGGACGGCTTTTATTCAAAAACTTTGATGAAACGAACAAAAGATCTACAGGAAGTCCCACCGAGGACGAATAAATAAAGCATAAAGAATTCACACAGACAGTGTAGTGACTCACACTCACAAGTTAAAGAAAAACCTCCACCCGGTTCTGGACCGAGATCTCTGGTGTACGGTGGCCGACAAGGGCCAAACGCACTGGAACGGCCTAATGCGTCTCAGTTAAGGAAAACGGCTTCAAGTACAGAAACGATTCAAATTCACAAACTCAAAACGAGGTACAAAAAGAGGAACGTGGTGCAAATTAAAAAACTTGCTGCAAAAAAACAAAGACAAATGCAGCATCATCAAACGCTGCAAATAGAGAAACGATGCAAAGCACAAAACGATATAAAACAAGAAACCATCTTCAAAAGATTTGGTAACCGGTTATGAAGCGTTTTTCTTTTGAAGATGGTTTCTTGTTTTATATGGTTTTGTGCTTTCCATCGTTTCTCTATTTGCAGCGTTTGATGATGCTGCATTTGTCTTTGTTTTTTTGCAGCAAGTTTTTTAATTTGCACCACGTTCCTCTTTTTGTACCTGGTTTTGAGTTTGTGAATTTGAATCGTTTCTGTACTTGAAGCCGTTTTCCTTAAAGGAGCTTGAGGCTCCTTTTAAGAAATGAGACTCTCTAGCGCCACCCTTCACCACGACGGCCGTTGGGGGTACTGCAGCCAACAGTGAAGCCGGCACGGGAGAACGGGGAGAACGCACATGCAGCATCATGTGACGTCACATCCACAGGACAGTGCGGGAAATTTGGGCCCGAATTGCAGCACATTTTGCAGCACACAGCCTGTTCAAGGCAACGGAGAGATACACTAGAGGAAACATTCTTTTTGGTTTGGAACGCTTCATCTGACATTATTACTAGAAAACTTAAAACGTATACGAATTCTTTTCATAAATCCTGCCACAATCCTGCCTCATGCTCCTTTAACTGAGACGCATTAGGCCGTTGCAGTGCGTTTGGCCCTTGTCGGCCACCGTGCTGGTGTTCCTGGGAGGGTTCTGGACAGAGATCTCTGACGGTCCTGGGACCGTTCTGCTATCTCCTAACCGGGGAGGTTTCTCCCACCATGACTTTGGGACGTCCCACCGAGACCTTATTCAATTCAATTCAATTCAATTCAATTTTATTTGTGTAGCATCTAATACAACAGATGTCTCTAGACGCTTTCCAGAGACCAGAACATGAACATAAACATAAACATGAACATAAACTCCCGAGCAATTATTACATAAACAATGGCAGGTAAAAACTCCCCTAGTGGGAGAAAAACTTTAAGCCAAACAGTGGCAAGAAACACTCCCCTTTAGGAGGAAGAAACCTGGACCTGGACCTGGATCATAAGGGGGGACCTTCCTGCCGAGGGCCAGACTGGGGGGTCGGGGACGGCAACAGCACAGCAGGCAGGTGGAAGCAGCAGCGGGATGACCGGGGGGCCAGCACGCAGCTCCCGAAGCTCCGGCCTGCAATCATGCACAAAAGAGAAACATTTTTTTTTTATTTATTTTAAAATCTTAGCTGCCATTGCTTGTGGACCCATCAGGGATTTGTAGCTGACGCCCTGAACTGGTATCCATAGCTAGTTGGGGGGGCGTCGACTCTGTTCTTCATCCTCTCTTTCCTCTCTTCCCTTCTTCAAGACTTTATTCTTGAAATTGTATTTTAACATTAATCTTGACATTTCCACTTTTTTCTCAACATTTCGACTTTTTTCTCGAAGTTCACAATAAAAAAAAATCTTCCCCTCTCAAATATTTTTTCCCCTGCATGGCCCTACGTCCGTACTGGAAAGATCTTAGAGACAACTTGTGTTGTAATAGACGCTATATGAATAAAATTGAAGTGAAGTGAATAAAAGGAGCTTAGTATGAGTGGTCACGCGGATCTAGATTGTCAATCAAAATGAAAAGAGATGAAATGGAAAGAGAAGTGTAAGGCAGGTCTTTCAGGTGCTAATCAGGCTCCCTTCAGCGTCTGATTGTGCCTCTTGTTGGGGGGGCTGCCGTCTGAATATCACTGCTCTTCCCACGCGAAACACTTCAGAACCGGGCCTGTTTGTGTCTCAGATCGGTGAAGTTCCTCTCTTCTCAAACCATTGTTCAGCTGCTCCTCTCTTCTCAAACCATTGTTCAGCTGCTCCTCTCTTCTCAAACCATTGTTCAGCTGCTCCTGCATTTCCATTTCCTCCAGGTTCCCTCAAGTCTGAGGGCTCTGTAGTTTATAATTATCAGAAACAATAATGGTGAAAATGGATTTCAAGTGAGTGCATGGATATGAATACCACCTTTGTACCCCCCAGAGAAAGACATCTTTAGAATTATGCTAATTGCAATGATGACTGGGTTGCTCTGCTGTTTTGTGTGACAGAGAGGTGATGAGGTGATGAGGTGATGAGGTGATGAGGTGATGAGGTGATGAGGTGATGAGGTGATGAGGTGATGAGGTGATGCCCAAGTCGGGGAAGTAATGAATCAACCGGATCTGATCTGTCCTTTCATGCACAAAGTCCCTCCATCCATTAACTTCTGCTTATTCCAGATCACGTCGTGGGGACAGCCCTCCGAGCACTTAAATGGTTACACGTTTAAATATTCCTTCACTGTTTGTATTGATTATTCTATTACTTAATACATATAGAATAACTACAAATGCAAATCAGAACAACATGATCGATTTCACTAGTTATTATACACTTCAAAAACTGAAAATCTTAACAAGAATATTTGTCTTATTTCTAGTTAAAATGTCTAATTTTTAGTAAAAAAAAATCTCATTACATTTAAGACAAGACTCAAAAACAACAATTTTCACCTGTTTCAAGTAGATTTTCACTTAAAATAAGTGGAAAAATCTGCCAGTGGAACAAGATGTTTTTGCTTGTAATGAGAAGATAAATCTTGTCCCACTGGCAGATTTTTCTACTTATTTCAAGTGAAAATGTACTTGAAACAGGTGAAAATGGTCAAATAACAAGTTATTTTTCTGGTGATGACTCTTGTTTTAAGTGTAATGAGATTTTTTGACTAAAAATTAGACATTTTAACTAGAAATGAGACAAATATTCCTGGTAAGATTTTGAATTTTTTGCAGTGAGTGAGACTGCATTTGAAAAAGTTCCAATTTTCTTGACCACCCAGATCAGCTACATAGCAGACTAGTGTGATGGATATTTGCTGGACGTGTTGATTGATACTCTAGTTCAGTTCTGTGACTCGTAACCTTGCCATACCTTAGTAAGACTGAATTGACGCCACTGCTTTGCAGAAACAAGTCCATTCTCATCTGCAGTTTAGCTGCCATGTGCTCCGTGACATAGATCTGTTTCAGTCTCATCTCGTCTTCTTCCAATTCACAGTTACAGTCTTTCTTGCAATCATCAAAAGTATAGGTAGCATATATCTCTTGTCCCTGCTTGTTACATTGTCTGGGAATAGTCCCAGGATCCATAGGAATTACAGAGTTCAGTATCTTTTCAATCTCCTCCTTCACATCTCGCCAAAACCTTTCCAGTACTGGACAGTCCCAGAAGACATGTGAATGATCACTAGGGGTGTAACGATACACTAATCTCACGATACGGTATGATACACCATATTGAGGTCACGATAACGATACGATATTATAGCAGTATTTTTTTAACAACCTTGAATGAGGAACATATGACTGGAAAAGATGGTCTTTTATTTGAAAGACACAAAATACAAAACAATGCTGTGCGTTTGCACTATTGTTACAGTTTGTAATGCTTTATAACTGTTTAAGTTTTAAAGAGAAAGCCAGGCCAACCATTTTCCACAAACTGAACTAAAAGTAAATGTCAGGTTTGCATTATGCATCTTCAGTTTCAGACAAGTAACTGAATAGTTTCTCTCATGTATGATTTGACTTTTTTCTTTTCTAGAAATTTAACAACTAAAATTAAATAAATAAATAAAAGTAAATAAATACATACAATTTTACATCATAAAAAAGACTGATTCATGCTCACCTTATAAGTGTAAGAGGAGATTTATTTTTGTTAAGAAGGTTATTTTGGTAATTCAGGGTTGATTATTTTATAAATATATTCTTTATATTCTGTAAATCAGGGACTATAATGACACTAGTCAGTTTATCTGTAGTGATTAGTCTGTTTTAGATTGGGCGGAGTGATACGCCACAGTACGGCACTAGGTGCTGTGTTGATGTTCTAAAATCCTACACTGTTGAGGGACATTGAAGTACACTGGAACTCAGCAGAAGTTTCCCCGTGTTTATCCTACTCACCACCCCAAAAAGGTTTAATTTAATAAGGTAAGGCTTAACTCTACACCAGCCTTACATCAGTAAAAGTTCAGAGCTCAAAACAGGACCGCAAAACGGTACTAGTTTCTTCTGAGCGGAGGAAGATTTTGGTCCGCAGGTCGAGGCGTGGTTGCGGTCGGATGTGCGTTTTCTAGTCAACACAATGGATTAATATTAATAACCCAATATCGCAATACACTTTGTCACCTCCACAACACGTTTCGTGACGTTTTTGTATCGCGAAATTTCGTGGCACAATATATTGTTACACCCCTAATGATCACCAATCAACCCACACTTCCTCCAGCAAAGTGGAGACACTGAATGTTTATAAAATGTTGAGACTACTAGTGGGGTCCTAAAAAATCTGACTTTTGTTTTCCAGTCGAATTCTTTCCATACGTTACTGTTGACACCTTAATCGCAATTCAAACACGTCCTCCCAGACCCCGTCCTCTATCATCACATTCATTTCGAGCTCCCATTTCTCCTTTACATCAAGTGTATTATCAGACATATCACGTGATATATTACCATAAATATATGAGACATGATTCTTAGTTGGTAGGCATTTCTCAATTACCATAATAAAATAATTTTCAATATTTGTGGGGTCTCTTCTAATCCTGTCCCACTCTGTGTGAGACTGGATGTAAGGTCTAAATTGTAAATATCAAACAAATCTTTTGGTTGTAGCGCAACCGAGTCTGCAACTGAGAAAAGGGTTTGAATTTGTTGCTTTCAAATAGTTGGTTAATTGTTTTCAGGTCATTACAGCCCCAGCGTTTGAATCCACTGTCCCACACTGATGGTAAAAAGTCTATGTTTCCTGCCAATGGCATACGTAGCTCGTGATAGAGAAACTGCCCCTACTAGTCTCTTCCTGACAGCATCCCAGACCCGCAGAGCAGAGGTGTCAAGTAACAAAGTACAAATACTTTGTTACCTTACTTAAGTAGAAATTTTGGTTATCTATACTTCACTGGAGTAATTATTTTTCAGACGACTTTTTACTTTTACTCCTTACATTTTCACGCAATTATCTGTACTTTTTACTCCTTACATTTTAAAAACAGCCTCGTTACTCTATTTCATTTGGGCCTTTAAATAAAACTATCCAGTTAAATTGCTCCATCCGGATAGAGTGAATTTGGTTGTGGTTGTTTCAGATGTTCTTGTCCAGTTTTGTTCTTACATCCGTTCCCTCAGATTCCTGCAACTAAACTTGGATGTACATTCCAATAAAGGTTAGGATAAATGATAACATGAACATGAACGTTTGACTTTTTGCACCATTACAATACTTATAGGAACTAGTCATCATATCTGCTGCTCTCTGAAACACATGTTAATGCTCAATTGTACACATATATGCTTCTTTAATATATTTACATTATACTAAGATACATTCATTTTCAATGGCTTTTGTCCTTAATGGCTTTTTTCCCCCTTACATTACTTTTACTTTTATACTTTAAGTAGTTTTGAAACCAGTACTTTTATACTTTTACTTGAGTGAAAAACTTGAGTTGATACTTCAACTTCTACAGCAGTATTTTTAAACTCTAGTATCTATACTTCTACCTGAGTAATGAATGTGAATACTGAAGACACCTCTGCCGCAGAGTAGCCTAATCCATACGTTGTCTATCTTGAGCTTGTTCTGCAAATTCTTACCCAAGAATGGTCAATCCCCTGCACTGAGTTCTGCTCTATTTGAATCCACCTGATGTCTTGATTGCTGTTACTGAGTTATGGCAGTAAGTTGGCTTTCCCAATAATAGTGTTTGAAGTTAGGTAGTGACTGACACCCCTGGTCTTTTGATGGACACACCACTTTTAATCTTACTCTGGGTCTTTTATTTTGCCAAATGAACGTTGAGATGAGTTTGTCCAATAGGGTGAAAGTAGACATGGGTACCCAAGTGGGTAAAGACGGAAACAAATACAGGAGCCTTGGCAATATATTCATTTTCACAGTTTCTATTCTGCCACATAGGGAGAGTGGGATAAGCCGAATGGTGGAATTTTTCACCCATCTCATCTGTAGCCATCTGGAGGATCTACCATAGGGGTCTGAAGGACCATAGAGGTCTGAAGGATCTCCCGTAGAGGTCTGATGGATCTCCCGTAGTGGTCTGAAGGATCTCCTGTAGTGGTCTGATGGATCTCCCGTAGAGGTTTGATGGATCTCCCGTAGAGGTTTGATGGATCTCCCGTAGTGGTTTGATGGATCTCCCGTAGTGGTTTGATGAATCTCCCGTAGTGGTCTGATGGATCTCCCGTAGTGGTTTGATGGATCTCCTGTAGAGGTCTGAAGGATCTCCTGTAGAGGTCTGAAGGACCGTAGTGGTCTGATGGATCTCCCGTAGAGATCCCATAGAGCCCATCTCCAGATTAATGCGGGGAAAACAAAGGAGCTGGTGGCGGACAGACTTCCGCCGGCCCAAAGTCCCCCCTCACCGGTGAACATCCAGGGAACAGACATAGAGATTGTGGACTCTTACAAGTACCTGGGTGTTCACCTGAACAAAAAACTGGACTGGACTGTCAACACTCAGGCTCTGTACAAGAAGGGCCAAAGCAGATCCTTTGGGGTGAGGGACGGCCTCCTGAGGACCTTTTGGAGTGAGGGACGGCCTCCTGAGGTCCTTAGGAGTGAGGGACGGCCTCCTGAGGTCCTTAGGAGTGAGGGACGGCCTCCTGAGGACATTTATGATTGTGTGGTGGCGTCGGCCATCTTTTATGGGGTGTCTGCTGGAGCAGCAGCATCACTGCAGCGGAGAGGAAGAGACTGGACAAGGTGGTGAGGAAAGCCGGCTCTGTCCTGTATTGTAGTAGTAGTACTAGCTCTGTCCTGGGCTGTCCTGGGCTCGAGGTAAAGTCTATCGGTCCTTTCAGTGTAGGAGCCATATTAATTAAGTATTATTTCATGTAATTCTGCTCCTGGCCACTAGGGGGCTGTGTTTCCTGTGTGGCTCAGCTGATTCCAGGGGCCTGTACTACGAAGCGGGATTTGGGGTTAGCGAGGTAACTTCAGGTTTAACCCTGGGTTTTCAGGACTACGACGGTGGTTCACTTCTTAGCGGGGCACATCGCCATGGTAACTTATGCTGAACCGCTAACCTGCTCCGGAGCAGGTTATGTTCGAGATACAGATCGCCGGGTGTAAAAGCACCGCCCACTGACCAATCAGCTCTCTTGGAAAATGGCATGCCCTTTCGAAGAGAATCAGTGGAGCTCTGTGCGCGGATCGTGAGAGGATCCCTCCGAAGAGAACGCGTATTCAGGGACCACCAAAACCCCTTTGCTTTCCCTGATGAGTACCTGTATGAACGATCCAAAAAAAAAGGAAAAAAAGAAAAAAGAGGTGGAGGAGAAAATAAAAAATAAATCAATCAATGAATAAATAAAACAAATCATCACCCAAAATCCGATGTACAGTCAATCCAAAACTAATACCAATTAAATAAATAAATCAAGAAGAAATGAAAAAGAAGATGCATTTGTAAGGGGATAGCAAAAAAGGGATTTTCAATTTCGTCCCTCGAACATTCTGAGAAGTCACTTTAAAATAATAAATACCCCCCTCCTGAAAAAATAAAAAATTAAATAAAATAAATAAAAAAACCCAATTCTTTGGTACAGCATCAGCACAAGTTATCGGTCAACAACAATAGTTATAGAACCAATATATACAGGACTGTCTCAGAAAATTAGAATATTGTGATTTTCTGTAATGCAAACACAAAAACAAAAAAAATGTCATACATTCTGGATTCATTACAAATCAACTGAAATATTGCAAGCCTTTTATTATTTTAATATTGCTGATCATGGTTTACAGTTTAAGATTAAGATTCCCAGAATATTCAAATATATGTTTATATCCCTATGAATTTACGCATTTATACAGTCAGCGATCTTTTGCCAGCTGTCTTTCCTGCATTTTGCAGCTGCAACTGTGTTGCTTTTTGCCTGTATTATATGCCTATACTCATCATATTTCCGTAAAATTATTGTTTGCTCTTCGCTACTGAAATAAGCGGCTCTGACAGCGGACTTCTCCATGCTTGCGATTGGTCATGCGCTGAAAACACTGCCCCTTTTATGTGCACGCGCTCATATCCAGATTGGAGAAACCTGGGTTGATATACCGAGTTGATAACCGCCGTCGTGTGACCGCTTAGCGTGATTGCAATTGTCCCGCTTAGTGAATCTGGATAAGGAAAAGATATCCTGGATATGTTGAACTTGCTTCGTAGTACAGGCCCCAGGTCAGCTGGGTTATTATACCTGGGAAACACAGGTGATGCTGATTAGACAAGTGTGGCAGGGTGCGTGCCACGGGGGCCCGCCCGAAGGATGGAGAGACACGAAGCTTGTGCAGACCCTTTATTTATTCAATTAAGCACCCCACACACAGTGCACAAAACACCCAGCATGACAGCAGCTCCTCCGACCCTTTTCTGCTCTCCAGCTCTGCGTTATAAAGGCAGGCCGGGTGGAGGCGTGGCAGCCACTCAGGTGGATGGGACACAGGTGCGTGTCCCGTCAACCTCTCCACCCGGCCACAACAAGCAAACAGTTTCCTCTGGGCCCAGCATGCTTAGCATGTGGCTAGTATGTTCTTATGTGTTGTTGGATGTTAGCAGTTCGGTTGGTTCTTTTCGTTAAGTTTTATGAGTTGAAGTTAAAAAAATAAACCTGTGAAGCAAATCCAACCTTTGGTCTGGTATGTTCGGAGCACTGGGTGCACATCTAAACCAATCCTCCGTATCACCAACCAGTACCAGACTTCGCTTAGGACTTAGGCCCAATCTCAATACTCCCCCTACTTTTCTTCACTCGCCCTTCTTTTCTTCCCTAACCCCTAAAAAAGAAGGGGGAGATTTTAGGGCACTTGAGATCTAGGGCACTTGGCCCAGGTGCCTGTCCCATTTCTCCTACTCCCCCTCGTTTTCATCCCTACCCTGATCAGGAAGCTGAGAGCCAAAAGCTGTTTTAATTTCAGCTGTAGCGCTGTTAATATGCCACTTTATTAAGTTGTAATATTTTTCAGGCGTAAAAGTAACCGTTAAGATCCCCAACCTGGGCTCAGTTTATCCAAATAACGCCTGTTAAGAAATTTGACTCGACGTTTTCGGAGATGAGAAGAGCCGCCGGCCCCGGGGAGCAGCCTCAGCTCACAGCCCGAGAAGAGACGTGTCCGCCGGGTCAACCCAGCGCCGTCGTCCCGGGAGAGAAACCTGCAGCTCTGTTGAGAAATACGCTGGCTGAAATAAATCATTTAGGAAGATGTTGGTTTAATAGATGAAATCTAACAATTGTAGCTACGCCTGTTAAGAAATTTGCTCAGAAAATATAGAGATTTCTGTCTGCCGGCTCTGGAGTTTATGGTTCCGCGTTAAATCGACGCAGAGCCTACGGCGTAGGGTACGGCGCGCGTCGCCGCGTAACCTACGTCGTAGGCTCTCCGTCGATTTAACGCGGAACCATAAAACAGCTCCGCTATCTTCACTTCAGCTTTATCTGAAAGTGTGTAAATTACCCAGGTAACAGCTTTGTGGTTTCTGAAAACTATTATATCAGAAACATCCAAAACAAATCTGACGAGTCACAGGATTATTTCTCTCTATTTCCCACAAAAAAATGCTTTCTCCCTTGGTCACAATCTGAGACGAGTCTGCCTGTTTGCCTTCGGTCGGCGAGTCAAATCGACGCAGAGCCTACGGCGTAGCTTACGTAGCCTACGGCGTAACCTACGGCGTAACCTAACAGCCTTTACTCCGGCGCGATCTTCGCTAACAACGGACAAAAAAGTGATTATTTACATTCACTGAGTGAATATTATGAAAGTAAAATATATATTTCTCGCTAGAAATGTAATCAAAACGCATTTTTATGCATAAACTAACTCAAAATATTGATTTTATTAATTTTTTATTAATTAAGAAATTTCCGCCATGTCTTTTTTTTTGGATTCAGTCCGCAAATGACGACAAAAAGCATTCTGGGAAATTTTTATAGCCCCTCAGCATCTGAAATCCCTAGCTGTGAAGGGGCTATTCTCAGCCCTTAGCCCTCGTTATGCCCCCTCCCCCTAGGTGAAAAGAGGAATTGGGACACCACTACCCTCACGGGAACGCGCAAAATTTAGGGGGAGGGATCAAAACGAGGGCAAGGGGGAGTATTGGGAGGCACCCTTAGTTTGTACACTTTGGTCCAAAACTGGTTCGGTTGGCATTACCGAGCATCCAGAGGAACCTGTTTCACGGTGAAATGATGTGTTTGTTTGGAAACCACGGATCTGAGGAGCGCAAATGTTTGGAGTTGCGAGTCCTGATTGGAGCCGGAACCAGCACCATCACACCGGGACACCATCATCTCAGCCGGCCCACTGGGGCAGGTGTTGATCAGGCTGATATTATTAATGGCTGTGGTCGTGTGTGCACACATTCACGTAGCTTGTAGCTAACAGTTAGCATGCAGGGCAACTAGCATGATTAGTTTGCAGCTAACTAAGACAGTTAGCATGTCGGGTAACTAGCATGATTAGCTTGCAGCTAATCAAGACAGTTAGCATGTCGGGTAACTAGCATGATTAGCTTGCAGCTAATCAAGACAGTTAGCATGTCGGGTAACTAGCATGATTAGCTTGCAGCTAACTAAGACAGTTAGCATGTAGGGTAACTAGCATGATTAGCTTGCAGCTAACTAAGACAGTTAGCATTTCGGGTAACTAGCATGATTAGCTTGCAGCTGACCAAGACAGTTAGCATGCAGGGAAACTAGCATGATTAGCTTGTAGCCTTACTAGAATGGCTAGCTAGTTGGCCCATTACCATGGTAAGCTTGTAGGCTAACTAAGCACAGTTAGCTTGTAGCCTAACTAGCTTGCAAATTTCCCCTCTGTGGGACTATTAAAGGATTATCTTATCTTATCTTAGCATGACAAGCTCATAGGCTAATTAGCACAGTTAGCTTTTGCGCTAACCAAGATGGAAGATATTCAAGAAAACATCCAACGCAGATGTCGACTTTTCCGAAAACGGATGAATTTACTTCAAGTTCAGACTGAAAACCGACAAAGACCCTGCAGTCCAAAACACTTAGCTTTAGCTTTAGCACAGGTAGCATCAGAATGCTGCTAGTTCTCATTCTGAAACTGCTGCTGGAGGTTCGGACGTTCTCACCGTCTCCAAGGGTTGGATGTCTAACGTACCCAGTACTCAAGTTGAGGGGGGATGAGGGGGGATGGCACCCCCCCCTGAAATAAAAACAGTCCAAATCATCCCCCCTGAAATAAAAACAGTCCAAATCATCCCCCCCTGAAATAAAAACAGTCCAAATCACCCCCCCTGAAATAAAAACAGTCCAAATCACCCCCCCTGAAATAAAAACAGTCCAAATCATCCCCCCCTGAAATAAAAACAGTCCAAATCACCCCCCCCTGAAATAAAAACAGTCCAAATCACCCCCCCTGAAATAAAAACAGTCCAAATCATCCCCCCTGAAATAAAAACGGTCCAAATCCACCCCCCTGAAATAAAAACAGTCCAAATCATCCCCCCTGAAATAAAAACAGTCCAAATCATCCCCCCTGAAATAAAAACGGTCCAAATCATCCCCCCCTGAAATAAAAACGGTCCAAATCCTCCCCCCTGAAATAAAAACGGTCCAAATCACCCCCCCTGAAATAAAAACGGTCCAAATCATCCCCCCTGAAATAAAAACGGTCCAAATCACCCCCCCTGAAATAAAAACGGTCCAAATCATCCCCCCCTGAAATAAAAACGGTCCAAATCATCCCCCCCTGAAATAAAAACGGTCCAAATCATCCCCCCTGAAATAAAAACGGTCCAAATCATCCCCCCCTGAAATAAAAACGGTCCAAATCACCCCCCCCTGAAATAAAAACGGTCCAAATCATCCCCCCCCTGAAATAAAAACAGTCCAAATCATCCCCCCTGAAATAAAAACAGTCCAAATCATCCCCCCCTGAAATAAAAACAGTCCAAATCACCCCCCCCTGAAATAAAAACAGTCCAAATCACCCCCCCTGAAATAAAAACAGTCCAAATCATCCCCCCTGAAATAAAAACGGTCCAAATCATCCCCCCTGAAATAAAAACAGTCCAAATCATCCCCCCTGAAATAAAAACGGTCCAAATCATCCCCCCCTGAAATAAAAACGGTCCAAATCCTCCCCCCTGAAATAAAAACGGTCCAAATCACCCCCCCTGAAATAAAAACGGTCCAAATCATCCCCCCTGAAATAAAAACGGTCCAAATCACCCCCCCTGAAATAAAAACGGTCCAAATCATCCCCCCCTGAAATAAAAACGGTCCAAATCATCCCCCCCTGAAATAAAAACGGTCCAAATCATCCCCCCTGAAATAAAAACGGTCCAAATCATCCCCCCCTGAAATAAAAACGGTCCAAATCATCCCCCCTGAAATAAAAACGGTCCAAATCATCCCCCCCTGAAATAAAAACGGTCCAAATCACCCCCCCTGAAATAAAAACGGTCCAAATCATCCCCCCCTGAAATAAAAACGGTCCAAATCCTCCCCCCTGAAATAAAAACGGTCCAAATCATCCCCCCCTGAAATAAAAACGGTCCAAATCATCCCCCCTGAAATAAAAACGGTCCAAATCATCCCCCCTGAAATAAAAACGGTCCAAATCATCCCCCCTGAAATAAAAACGGTCCAAATCATCCCCCCCTGTAAAACTGCCATCCCTCCTTTCCATCCCTTGTCATTTCATCAATGAATGTGGTTTTACTGCTATTTCAACATTTAGAGTCATCACCAGAAAAATAACACCAGAAAAATAACTTATTTGACAATTTTCACCTGTTTCAAGTAAATTTTCACTTGAAATAAGTAGAAAAATCTGCCAGTGGGACAAGATTTATCTTCTTATTACAAGCAAAAAAATCTTGTTCCACTGGCAGATTTTTCTACTTATTTTAAGTGAAAATCTACTTGAAACAGGTGAAAATTGTTGTTTTTTCCAGTGATGAGTCTTGTTTTAAGTGTAATGAGATTTTTTTTTTACTAAAATGAGACATTTTAACTAGAAATAAGACAAATATTCTTGTTAAGATTGTGAGTTTTTGCAGTGATCCATGTTACTTATCCTGTGAAGGACAGAGTCATATTGATAAGTTCATAAAAGTGTTTTTTATTGTTGTGTTTTGATGTATTTGATGTAAGCCCAGTGGATATTTAAAGCTTACAGAAGGCTGCATTTAACTGCTGCTATGTCATTCCTGCAGTATTTCTGCAGCTGTTTTGGTCACTGCTATTATTTGTAATATATTATATTATTTGTAATCAGCACAAATTATCTGTCCCCATATGATTAAATCCACCATCCACCTGATTTTATTTTACAACTCCAGTACTGAACATACCCAATTTTTTTAGGTTCTGTTCTGGCCCGGTTCTGGTGAGGTCCAGGTCCATCAGAGGCCTCTGCGGTTTTCTTTTCTAAAAACAGCTTCTCTCCTGATAAATCCTCATTTTAATTTAAATTTTCTATATTCTATATTTTCTATACCCCCCCACTCCTGCTCTGACGGAGGAGATTAGTGAAAATAGAAGACAGCAGTTTTCTAATCCCGGTTTACAGATGTCTGGTCTGTTTCAGTGGAAAACGGCTGTTTTTATTGAACCAGAAAATAAAAGAGCGTCCCTGTTATCCTGATGAATGGCTGGTTTTCCCCGGCCTGCAGGGATGGTTCTGATCTGAGCAGCAGTTCCAGCAGCGTCTCCAGGCGTCTGCAGCGTTTTAAACAGCACAGAGGTTCAAAGACGACATGAAAGCAGCTGTCATTATCCGCCGGCGTCAACGCCATCCATCCCATCATCCCCATCCCATCATCCCCCGCACCGACGCTTCAGTCACCCTTATCAGAGATCCCTGCCAACGCCTCGGTCTGGGCTCTTCTACAGGATTAAATTAACATTCTAATGATGGAAGTTTCTTTTTCAAGTTTAATTGAACATCTCTTCACAATGAGACTAAAACACTCCGTTTTGAACAGCGTTTATGTTTAGAGGAGTAGAGAGACCAACACAGATGCAGCGTTCGCCTGGAAAACGCTGATGGAGAGTTGATTGATTGGTTTATTTCGAACACATAAGGGAAAAATATAAAATTTTAAAACAAATTCAAAACATACAGAAAAAAGCAACAACAAAAAAAATAGGGAAAAAAATGTCTGAAAAGGAGCAGTGTTACGTCCCAGGCTAGGGGAACAGAGGCGCAACATAAAAATGAGGCAGTGAGAGACGGTTTACAACAAAAAGGCTGTATTTATTGTGCACAGCGCAAGGTTTTCAATATACCAGTTCAAATCAGTGCTAACTGAGTTAGCACAAAAGAAACAAAATGACAAAACCAAAATGAAGCTTCTCTTCGGGGTAAACCTAGCCCAAAATAACAAAAGAAACTATCTTCTCAACCAGACTACCTAAACCAGGGGTCGGCAACCCGCGGCTTTAGAGCCGCATGCGGCTCTTTAGCGCCACCCTAGTGGCTCCTGGAGCTTTTTCAAAAATGTTTGACCTTTTTTTTCCCTTTTTTTTTCTTTTTTTCTCTTTTTTTTCTTTTTTTTTCTTCTTCTTTTTTCTTTTTGTCTTATTTTTTTCCTTTTTTCCTTTTCTCAACTTTTCGACTTATTTCTCAAGATTTTGACATTTTTCTCGACTTTTCAACTTTTTTCTTGACATTTCGACTTTTTTCTCAAAATTTTGTATTTTTTTCTCAACATTTCGACTTTTTTCTTGAAATTTTGAGTTTTTACTCGTCATTTCAACTTTTTTCTCAACATTTGACTTTTTTCGCGACATTTCGACTTTTTTCTCAACATTTCGACTTTTTTCTCTAAGTGCATAATGAAAAAATAAATCTTCCCCCAGTTCTAACTAATATAGAAACATGCAGCATGTGTTTTCTTCATTCTAAGGCTTATACAAGACTTTTCCTTTTTTGCGGCTCCAGACATATTTGTTTTTTGTGTTTTTGGTCCAATATGGCTCTTTCAACATTTTGGGTTGCCGACCCCTGACCTAAACCCTGGGAGGAAACAAAAGATCAAACAAAATTACATCACTAAACCTAACTTCCTAAACTAACAAAAAAAACAGGAGAAAAGGGGATCAAATTAAATGGCGGTTTACCCTTACTGCTTCGGTATAAAATAAAAGACAGGCTACAGCTAGTTACAAAACTATCGAGCACAAACTACGGACTAGCACACAAGTGGCTAAATTATCTAACTTTACGAATGTCTAAATACACGGCTAACACAGCTAACTCAAGCAAGAACTGCTCACAAGCAGACAGCAGACTAAAGCCGGGCAGACTGTGCGATTATCGGCTCGTTTTGAGCCGATTTTCCAGTCGTGCAACTTTTTTTTGATTAGGCCCGATTTTGACCCAATCGTTGCTCGTGCCTCGTGCAGTAAACGTGGGGTAACGATGAGAGAGTAACACCTCACGACGAGCTCCCGATCACAAATCGTGAGGTCGCAAGAAAAATGAAGCGTGTTTGAAATCCTGGTCTCTCTCTGGTTGAAGCAGCTGCGACCCGATTTACCTCATCCTTTCACAGAGAGCATGCGCAATCTCTGATGTCACGTCAAAAAACTATTATTTGTAGTTTAAGTGTTGCAAATTCACATTACAAATCATGTTTTAATAGAAAAAAAAGACCGCATTTCCACGTACGGTGCGGGTCGCCGCGTCCCCTACGCCGTAGGCTCTGCGTTGGTGTAACGCGGAACCATAAATCAGCCTTCAGTGTGTGCGCTGTCTGCTGTTCATGCTGTGTCATGTCTTTTATCTCTTATATTTATTTCATGAACTGCAGCACTTTTTGTCGAGCCGAAGCTGTCTCTTGTTTTATGTGTATGTGTTCTTCTTAAATGTCTTGTTCCTGAACTGATTGTATGTTTTCTGCTGCTGTTTAACTCTCGACTGCAAAACCAGTTTACCCTTGGGTATCAATAAAGTAACCTGAACCTGTTCTGAACACTTCTCTTTTTTTCTTCTCATTTTGCTGGGACGTCGGGTCCCTCACAACTTTTGCGGTACGCGTTCTTTGTTGTGTCTAAAAATGATGCGCAGTGCCCACCCAATCAGAAACGGTACGGATATTTTGGGATTTTTTTAATATAAAAAAATTAAATTATAAAAAAATAAAGGATCCCATAACCTTTGATCGGGTGGGCAGGATGCACGTTTGGGTGTGGGAACAGCCCACCCCTGCCCCAAAACCGGCCTCGAGTTCCAGTACACAGAGGTCCGACGGGAGGATTATGATCGTATAGTGTGAGCAGACGGAGGATTATGATCGTATAGTGTGAGCAGACGGAGGATTATGATCGTATAGTGTGAGCAGACGGGAGGATTATGATCGTATAGTGTGAGCAGACGGGAGGATTATGATCGTATAGTGTGAGCAGACGGGAGGATTATGATCGTATAGTGTGAGCAGACGGAGGATTATGATCGTATAGTGTGAGCAGACGGGAGGATTATGATCGTATAGTGTGAGCAGACGGAGGATTATGATCGTATAGTGTGAGCAGACGGGAGGATTATGATCGTATAGTGTGAGCAGACGGAGGATTATGATCGTATAGTGTGAGCAGACGGGAGGATTATGATCGTATAGTGTGAGCAGACGGAGGATTATGATCGTATAGTGTGAGCAGACGGGAGGATTATGATCGTATAGTGTGAGCAGACGGGAGGATTATGATCGTATAGTGTGAGCAGACGGAGGATTATGATCGTATAGTGTGAGCAGACGGGAGGATTATGATCGTATAGTGTGAGCAGACGGAGGATTATGATCGTATAGTGTGAGGATTATGATCGTATAGTGTGAGCAGACGGAGGATTATGATCGTATAGTGTGAGCAGACGGGAGGATTATGATCGTATAGTGCAGGGGTCGGCAACCCGCAGCTCTAGAGCCACATGCGGCTCTTTAGCTCCGCCCTAGTGGCTCCTGGAGCTTTTTCAAAAATGTTTTTTGTCATCTTTTTTCTTTTTTTTCTTCCTTTTTTTCTCTTTTTTCTTCTTTTTTGCTTTTTTCTTCTTTTCTTCTTCTGTTCTCTTTTTTTCTTCCTTTTTTCATTTCCTTTTTAATCTCGACATTTCAACTTTTTTCTCGACATTTCGACTTTTTTCTCGACATTTCGACTTTTTTCTCAACATTTCGACATTTTTTCTCAACATTTCGACATTTTTTCTCAACATTTCAACATTTTTTCTCAACATTTCGACATTTTTTCTCGACATTTCGACATTTTTTCTCGACATTTCGACATTTTTTCTCAACATTGACATTTTTTCTCAACATTTCGACATTTTTTCTCAACATTTCGAAATTTTTTCTCAACATTTCGACATTTTTTCTCAACATTTCGACATTTTTTCTCGACATTTCGACTTTTTTCTCGACATTTTGACTTTTTTCTCAACATTGACATTTTTTCTCAACATTTCGACATTTTTTCTCGACATTTCGACTTTTTTCTCAACATTTCGACATTTTTTCTCGACATTTCGACATTTTTTCTCGACATTTCGACTTTTTTCTCGAAATTTTGACTTTCTTCTCGACATTTTGACTTTTTTCTCAACATTTCGCCTTTCGCCATTGCCTTCATTCTAAGGCTTATACAAGACTTTTAATTTTTTGCGGCTCCAGACATATGGCTCTTTCAACATTTTGGGTTGCCGACCCCTGGTATAGTGTGAGCAGACGGAGGATTATGATCGTATAGTGTGAGCAGACGGAGGATTATGATCGTATAGTGTGAGCAGACGGGAGGATTATGATCGTATAGTGTGAGCAGACGGGAGGATTATGATCGTATAGTGTGAGCAGACGGGAGGATTTTGATCGTATAGTGTGAGCAGACGGGAGGATTATGATCGTATAGTATGAGCAGACGGGAGGATTATGATCGTATAGTGTGAGCAGACGGAGGATTATGATCGTATAGTGTGAGCAGACGGGAGGATTATGATCGTATAGTGTGAGCAGACGGAGGATTATGATCGTATAGTGTGAGCAGACGGAGGATTATGATCGTATAGTGTGAGCAGACGGGAGGATTATGATCGTATAGTGTGAGCAGACGGAGGATTATGATCGTATAGTGTGAGCAGACGGAGGATTATGATCGTATAGTGTGAGCAGACGGGAGGATTATGATCGTATAGTGTGAGCAGACGGAGGATTATGATCGTATAGTGTGAGCAGACGGAGGATTATGATCGTATAGTGTGAGGATTATGATCGTATAGTGTGAGCAGACGTTAGGTGTATGAACGTATAGTGTGAGCAGACGGAGGATTATGATCGTATAGTGTGAGCAGACGGAGCATCCGAGCATCGGCTCGTACAGTGTGAGAACATAAATCGTGGGCTCTGAACTTTTGAACTCAGCGATCTAGTCGTGCAGTGTGAGATGGGGCAGTCTCATACGATTTAAAATATCGCACAGTGTATGCCCAGCTTAACACAGATCACAAATCGAGCACAGAACACAGCGAGGAGGATTGCCACACTGAACAGTAGCAGCCCTGGCCATGCTGACTGAGGTGTGCTGCTTTTGAGCTGGACCAGCTGCTTTTGAGCTGGACCAGCAGCTTTTGAGCTGGACCAGCAGCTTTTGAGCTGGACCAGCTGCTTTTGAGCTGGACCAGCAGCTTTTGAGCTGGACCAGCAGCTTTTGAGCTGGACCAGCAGCTTTTGAGCTGGACCAGCAGCTTGGTGTCAGCTCGTCAGTCTCATCTGCCCCAGCTGTGGAGGACCAATGGTGCGGCAGGAGGCAGGACCGCGCTCACTCGCCCAAAAATACAGAAACAGAATATAAATACAATTACACACTAAATCACAGGCAATAACGGCTGGGGGCCGTAACAAGCAGGTAGAACTAAAACGTATTTAACCCTGCACCTTTGTTACCTCTATTATAAATTAAACATAAATATTAATAATAAATAGCTGCTAAGAGATCAGGGAAGATCACCAGTTTTTACAGGACGAGACAAACATGCCCATGATTAAAGGAGATCCAGGATTAAAGGAGGTGGAGGAATATATATTCCTCGGTCTTCTTCTTTTTTATCCTTTATTTCATTCATTAAAAGAAAAACAAAACAGTTCAATATAATTACAACAAATCTCTTTCCTTGAATGAAGGGAACAGAAAGAAGACTAAGCTTATTTTATCTGTCCCTTTTTCCTAAGAAATCAAATAATTTTTTTTTTACAAATTATGCAATAAAAAAAACACTTTCTAATAAATGAATATAAAAAAAACAAAAAACAAAAACAAAACTACAACAAAGTTATAAAATAACACCAAGTAGCTGTCGTCAAACACAGATGTTTGTATTCTTTTTTGATTCAAAGAAAAATAAATATGACAATGGTGGTAAAAAGAGAGAGAGAGAAAAAAAAAAGAAAACCCACCTAACTTAACAATTTTATTTTATTATTTTATTTTTACTTTTATTATTCTTTTAAATGTAATGTTTGATTTGCATTCTGGCTTCTGTATCCAGATTGTTCCATAAACTGAAACATTTTACAGAAACACAACGTTGCATCAATTTGGTCCTGAATTTAGTTTTTTCTCTGTTCCTTTTAAGTTATACTTATTTTTATAATTTTTTTCTGTATATTGATTGGCAAGACTGGGGGGAGCTCAGTTAGTCAAACAAAGTTCGGAGGAAAGAAGCTCCGAATCCTCATGGATTCAGTCCAGAGACGGCACTGGTCGGTGAAATGGTTTATTTGCTTTCATAGTTTGTGAAATGTTGCTTAATAAGGTCAAGTTTATGTTTAACTTGTGTGTAGATTAATGGTTAATAAAGGCATTGCAGCACTGACTTTGTTAGTTTTGTGTTGAATGATATTTAATTTTTCAGTTAGAAAATATTTAATTTTGAATTTGAAAAATTAAAAGTATAGAATACTGAAGGATAATACAAAGGTGAAAATGTTACAATTCTGTTGAATGTTATAACTTTACAAAAAAATGTGGAAAGTTCACGAAATAAGATTTTTCTTTATTCCATTTAAAAGGCTTAAAAAGCTTAAAATGTGGGAAATTTCATGAAATTAGATTTTCTTCAATTTAAAAACATTTAAGATATTTGATTAATTAAAAAATGTTCAAAATGTTTAAGATATTGACTTCTCAGAATGTTTGAGAGACGAAAGTGAAAAGTTTCTTCTTGATTTATTTATTTATTTGGTATTAGTTTTTGGTTGATTGATTCTCCTTTTTTTATGAAAAAAAAATACCCGATTGATACTGTAATGATGTGAATCTTGTATAACTGACTTTATTTCTTTATTTCTCTTAAAAAATGTTTAAGATATTTGATTCATTTAAAATGTTTAAGATGTTAACTTTTGTTTCTGTCTTTAAAGGTTTACAACCTATTAAGACGAAGTGACCAACCAACCTAAAGGAAAATAAAAGTTTGAGTTGGAAATTGGAATTGAGTTGTCCTTTGGAGGGAAAAAGAGGTGGACTTGACAGGAATCGTGTGACTTTCATCAGGAACTCTGTCGCAAAACAGCCGCAAAACAGCTGCAAAACAGCCGCAAAACAGCTGCAAAACAGCCGCAAAACAGCCGCAAAACAGCCGCAAAACAGCTCAAAACAGCTCAAAACAGCCGCAAAACAGCCGCAAAACAGCCGCAAAACAGCTGCAAAACAGCCGCAAAACAGCCGCAAAACAGCTCAAAACAGTTGCAAAACAGCCCCAAAAAAACTGCAAAACAGCTATAAAAAGGCTGCAAAACAGCCCAAAAACAGCTCAAAACAGTCCAAAAACAGCTGCAAAACATCTGTAAAACAGCCTCAAAACAGCTGCCAAACAGCCCCAAAACAGTTGAAAACAGCTGCAAAACAGCCGAAAAACAGCTGCAAAACAGCTGCAAAACAGCTGCAAAACAGCTATAAAAAGGCTGCAAAACAGCCGAAAAACAGCTCAAAACAGCTGCAAAACAGCCGCAAAACAGCCGCAAAACAGCGGCAAAACAGCCCAAAAACAGGTCAAAACAGTCCAAAAACAGTTGCAAAACATCTGTAAAACAGCCTCAAAACAGCTGCCAAACAGCCCCAAAAAAGCTGCAAAACAGCTATAAAAAGGCTGCAAAACAGCCCCAAAACAGCTCAAAACAGCTGCAAATCAGCTGCAAATCAGCCGCAAAACAGCTGCAAAACAGCTGCAAAACAGCTGCAAAACAGCCCCAAAAAAGCTGCAAAACAGCTATAAAAAGGCTGCAAATCAGCCGCAAAACAGCTCAAAACAGCTGCAAAACAGCTGCAAAACAGCCATGTCGGAGGAGAAAGAGGGAGATTAGATCCGAGTGGAGGAGGGATGAGTCAGCGCAGCGGTTCCCGGGCCGAGGAAAGCCGGCCTGGTTTACGGGGAAACCTGAGGACATGATGCAAGACTGAAGAAAGGACGGAAACGCCATGGAGACACGTCTGAGAGACGACTGCTGCACTTTCAGGAGAGTTCTGATCCACCGATGCAGAGAGACGAGTTTAGAAACACCTACAGGTCTGGACTGAAGTTCCTGGTTTGCTTCAAGTTTCAAGTTTAGTTTATTCATACATAGCCATTAAAATAAACGTATACAATTGAGACCAATCAGACATCTATAATGGTCCTTTGGCATGTATGAATGGTTTCCCCCATAGTAAGATATTGAAAGCTTGGTGTTGTTTTCGATCAGGATTTGTTGTTTAAACCATATGTTAATCAGGTTTGTAAAATAGCATTTTTCCATCTCCGTAATATTGCAAACATTAGGAAAATCCTCTCGCAGAGTGATGCAGAAAAACTAGTACATGCGTTTTTATCTTCTAGACTGGATTACTGTAATGTGTTGTTAGCAGGATGTCCAAGTAATTTGCTGAATAGGCTCCAGCTGATCCAGAATGCAGCAGCACGAGTGCTGACAGGAATCAGCAGGAGAGACCACGTCTCTCCAGTGTTAGCGTCGCTCCATTGGCTACCTGTAAAATTCAGAATCCAATTAAAAATTTTATTACTTGCATATAAAGCCCAAAACGGCTTAGCTCCGGTAGACCTGGTAGTGCCTTATGTTCCTGGCAGAGCTCTCCGCTCCCAGGGTGCAGGTTTATTCGTAGTTCCTAGAGTATCCAAATGTAGATTTGGAGGGCGGGCGTTCTGCTATCAGGCACCATTACTATGGAACCAACTTCCAATCTGGGTTAAGGAGGCTGACACCACCTCCACCTTTAAAACTAAACTTAAAACCTTTCTGTTTAGTAAAGCCTATAGTTAGTGTTTAGTAAACCTCTAGCTGGTGTTGGTAAATCTCTAGTGTAAACTCTAGTGTGTTAGAGTCAGTAGTCATAGTTGCAGCTATAGAACAAGACTATAATAGTTAGTCTCAAATATAGCTTGGTGGTAGATATGCTGCTATAGGCCTATGCTGCAGGGGGCACCGACATGATCCGCTGGGCGGGGCCTCTCACCCTTCTTCTCCTCTCCTCTTCCCTGCCTCTCTTCTCCATTTCCATTTTTATTTATTATAAATAACTCATAGCTATCATTTTTGTCCATCGTTCCTGTAGTTTCTTGTGCCGGCCCCCCTTTTTTCTCTTTTGTGCATGTTTGCAGGCCGGAGCCTCGGGAGCTGCGTTCTGGCCTGCGGTCCCGGCCCCCAGTGCAGCGTAAACGCCGTTGTTTACCTGTTACGAGGTAAACAACGGTTTCAACGAGGAGAACCAGGGGCCGGATTCACCAATATGTTCTTAAGAACCATCTTAAGAAATGTCTTAAGATCTAAAATTAAGAAGTTCATAAGAAAGTTCTTAAGTGCAATTCCTCAATATTTTCTTAAGAACCGTCTTAAGAACTGTCATTTCTTACGAATTTCTTATTTTTCCTACTTAAGAACTTCTTAAAATATGTCATTGCATTGCACACGCCAACAAACAACATTTATATATATATATATATATATATATATATACAGTGAGAGTAAAAAGTATTTGACCCCTTGTTGATTTTGTTGGTTTGCCCACTAATAAGGACATGATCATTCTATACTTTTAATGGTAGATGTATTCTAACATGGAGAGACAGAATATCAAAAAGAAAATCCAGAAAATAACTTAAAATAATTTTTTTTAATTTATTTGCATTTCATGGAGGGAAATAAATATTTGATCCCTCTAGCCAAAAGCACTTAATACTTGGTGGCAAAGCCTTTATTTGCAAGCACAGCGGTCAGACGTTTGTTGTAGTTTACCACAAGGTTAGCACACATATCAGGAGGAATTTTGGCCCACTCTTCTTTGCAGATCCTCTCTAAATCATTAAGGTTGGTGGGTGTCGCTTGGCAACTCGGACCTTCAGCTCTCTCCATAGATTTTCAATTGGATTGAGATCCGGAGACTGGCTGGGCCACTCCATGACCTTAATGTGCTTCTTCTTGAGCCACTCCTTTGTTGCCTTTGCTGTATGCTTCGGGTCGTTGTCATGTTGGAAGACCCAACCGCGGCCCATTTTCAGCTTCCTTGCAGAGGGGAGGAGGTTGTTCTCCAGGACTGCACGGTACATGGCTCCATCCATCTTTCCACTGATGCGGTGAAGTAGCCCTGTGCCCTTGGCAGAGAAACACCCCCAAAACATAATGTTTCCACCTCCATGCTTGACGGTGGGCACAGTGTTCCTGGGGTCATAGGCAGCATTTTTCTTCCTCCACACACGACGGGTAGAGTTCAGGCCAAATAGTTCAATTTTGGTCTCGTCTGACCACAGAACCTTCTCCCAATCACTTTGTGCATCTTTGAGGTGATCATTGGCATACTTTAGGCGGGCCTCCACATGTGCCTTCTTCAGCAGGGGTACCTTTCGGGCACTGCAGGATTTTAATCCATTGCGGCGCAAGGTGTTGCCAATTGTTTTCCTGGTGACTGTGGTCCCAGCTGCCTTGAGGTCATTCACCAACTCCCTCTGTGTGGTTGCAGGACGATTTATCACAGTTCTCATGATCCTTGCCACCCCACGAGGTGAAATCTTCTGTGGAGCACCAGACCGAGGTCTATTGATGGTCATGTTAAACTTCTTAGATTTTCTCACAATTGCACCAATAGTTGTTACTTTAATACCTAGCATCTTGCTAATGTTTTTGTAGCCAATACCAGATTTGTGCAGGTCAACAATCCTGTCTCTGAGGTCCTGAGAGAGTTCTTTGGTCTTACCCATGTTGGAGGGTTTGGAATCTGTCTGATTGTCTGATTCTGTGAACAGGTGCCTTTTATACAAGTGATTAGTTAGAACAGGTGTCTTCAATTCAGGTAACAGGTTGATTGGGAGTGTCTAACTGGTCTGTGAAAGCCAGAACTCCTTATGCATACTAGGGGATCAAATACGTATTTCCCTCAATGAAATGCAAATAAATTAAAATAAATTATTTTAAGTTATTTTATGGATTTTCTTTTTGATATTCTGTCTCTCCATGTTAGAATACATCTACCATTAAAAGTATAGAATGATCATGTCCTTATTAGTGGGCAAACCAACAAAATCAGCAAGGGGTCAAATACTTTTTACTCTCACTGTATATATATATATATATATATATATATATATATATATATATATATATATATATATATATATATATATATATATATACAGGTAGTTTGGTCTTAACCGTCAGTCACTCACTAAACATGGAGAAGGAGAAAAAGAGATGCAGGAACTTTTCAAGGTTATGGATGAGATTAATGTGCGGAAAAAAAAATACTATTGGGGAAAATTAATAATAATTAACTACCACGCTAACTAACATGCTAACAAACAGTTAACAGGCTCTTTGTGTAATTCATTACAAAATATATCCTCAAACTATGACCTACTAGTCTAAACTTGTCTAAAATGTGTTGAAAAAGGTGATATTAGAGTCTTATTATTATTATTATTATTATTATTATTATTATTATTATTATTATTATTATTATCATTATTATTAATATTATTATTTTATCATCATCATCATCATCATCATCATTATTATTATTATTATTATTATTATTATTTTATCATCATCATCATCATCATCATCATCATCATCATCATTATTATTATTATTATTATTATTATTAACTTTTCACAGAAGACATTTTAAGACAGGTCAAGTTTGTCTTAGTGTTAAGAAAAAAGTCAAGAACAAATTTGAGAACTTTTATTTCAACAATACCAATTATTCTTACGTTTTTTCTTAAGAAGAAACTTAAGAAGAAAGTTGAGAAATGATTTTTTCTTAAGAATGTTTTGTGAATGTGGCCCCAGGTCTTGGACCTCTGCAGACTCACATTACTCAGTTATTTCAAGTCCAGATCCTGGATCTTGTTTCCTTCCTCCGGTAGATTTTCCAGAAAACACATTTGTGATTATTAATGAAGAACAAAGTGAAAAGCGGTCGGAACAGCTGAGTCTGATCGTCCTGGTCGTCCATCAGGAGCCCCCACCGTCAGCGGCGTGGCCTTCCCACGTTTCCTGCATATCAATGCCACTTTAACACATTTATAGCAGTGGAGGGTAAAAATAATCCTTTAACGTTTCTCCTCAGGAGGGAGATTTCACCTGAAATCATGCAGCTGCCAATAAATCCAAAACGTTCTGAATTATTACCATACGGTTTGATCCTTTTCATGGTAATAGAACATTAACCTTTAGCAAAGATAGCTTGTGTTATTTCCTAATTTCCTAATATCTTCTCTCCTGCCACTCTAACCGATCTAACAGGGATGTTGCCATGGCGATGGTGTCGTAAAGACTTCACAGAGCTGGAGGTCTGGACACCCGTGATGTCGGGCAGATGTTTAACGACTTCTGTTCCAGCTGGTGAAAATGATCTGGATGTGAAAGTCGAGTCTTACACGACTGTCCCGGTCTGTTTCTAAATCATGAGTATCTCTGAGAGGGTCCTGGTCCAGACCTGGACCTGGACCTGGACCTGGACCAGGAACTGGCCCAGGTCCAGGTCCAGGCCTGTACATGACTGACACACTCAGGAGGAGACAGAAAGCAGCATCCAGCAGAAACAACCCCCCCCCCCCCTCTAAAGGTGAGTTAGCTTGAGCGACCAGGCGCTAGCCAGACCCCTGACTGGGAGAGCAGATCAGAGGAACAACCGTTTACATCACGTTTGTCATCAGAGTCTCCTTAGATGAGTGAAGGACGAGATCAAGCAGACACTCAGGCAGCGGCACAGGTCCTTGAATCTGCAAAACAGCTGCAAAACAGCCCCAAGACAGCCATAAAACAGCTGCAAAACAGCTTCAAAACAGCTGCAAAACAGCCATAAAACAGCTGCAAAACAGGTGCAAAACAGCCATAAAACAGCTGCAAAACAGCCATAAAACAGCTGCAAAACAGCTGCAAAACAGCCATAAAACAGCCATAAAGCAGCCATAAAGCAGCAGCAAAACCGTTTCAAAACATCTGTAAAACAGCTACAAAACAGCCATAAAACAGCCATAAAACATCTGCAAAACAGCTGCAAAACAGCCATAAAACAGCTGCAAAACATCTGCAAAACAGCTGCAAAACAGCCATAAAACAGCTGCAAAACAGCTTCAAAACAGCTGCAAAACAGCCATAAAACAGCTGCAAAACAGGTGCAAAACAGCCATAAAACAGCTGCAAAACAGCCATAAAACAGCCATAAAGCAGCCATAAAGCAGCTGCAAAACCGTTTCAAAACATCTGTAAAACAGCTACAAAACAGCCATAAAACAGCCATAAAGCAGCTGCAAAACAGTTTCAAAACAGCTGTAAAACAGCTACAAAACAGCCATAAAACAGCCATAAAGCAGCTGCAAAACAGTTTCAAAACAGCTGTAAAACAGCTGCAAAACGGCTGCAAAACGGCTGCAAAACAGCTGGAAAACAGCTGCAAAACAGCTGCAAAACAGCCATAAAACAGCCATAAAACATCTGCAAAACAGCTGCAAAACAGCCATAAAACAGCTGCAAAACATCTGCAAAACAGCTGCAAAACAGCCATAAAACAGCTGCAAAACAGGTGCAAAACAGCCATAAAACAGCTGCAAAACAGCCATAAAACAGCCATAAAGCAGCCATAAAGCAGCTGCAAAACCGTTTCAAAACATCTGTAAAACAGCTACAAAACAGCCATAAAACAGCCATAAAGCAGCTGCAAAACAGTTTCAAAACAGCTGTAAAACAGCTACAAAACAGCCATAAAACAGCCATAAAGCAGCTGCAAAACAGTTTCAAAACAGCTGTAAAACAGCTGCAAAACGGCTGCAAAACGGCTGCAAAACAGCTGGAAAACAGCTGCAAAACAGCTGCAAAACAGCCATGAAACAGCTGCAAAACAGTTTCAAAACAGCCATAAAACGACTGCAAAACATCGTCAAAACTGCTACGAAACAGGCCCAAAACAGCTGCAAAACAGTTTCAAAACAGCCGCCAAACAGCCACAAAACAGCTGCAAAACAGCTTCGAAACAGCTGCAAAACAGCCATAAAACAGCTGCAAAACAGCCATAAAACGGCTGCAAAACAGTTTCAAAACAGCCGCCAAACAGCCACAAAACAGCTGCAAAACAGCCATAAAAAGGCTGAAAAACAACCACAAAACAGCTGCAAAACAGCTGCAAAACATCCTCAAAACAGCTGCAAAACATCCACAAAACAGCCTTAAAACAGCCCCAAAAAAGCCGCAAAACAGCCATGAAAAGGCTGAAAAACAACCATAAAACAGCTGCAAAACAGCCTCAAAACAGCTGCAAAACAGCTGCAAAACAGTTTCAAAACCGCCTCAAAACAGCTGCAAAACAGCTGCAAAACAGCCCCAAGACAGCCATAAAACAGCTGCAAAACAGCTTCAAAACAGCTGCAAAACAGCCATAAAACAGCTGCAAAACAGGTGCAAAACAGCCATAAAACAGCTGCAAAACAGCCATAAAACAGCTGCAAAACAGCTGCAAAACAGCCATAAAACAGCCATAAAGCAGCCATAAAGCAGCTGCAAAACCGTTTCAAAACATCTGTAAAACAGCTACAAAACAGCCATAAAACAGCCATAAAACATCTGCAAAACAGCTGCAAAACAGCCATAAAACAGCTGCAAAACATCTGCAAAACAGCTGCAAAACAGCCATAAAACAGCCATAAAACAGCTGCAAAACAGCTTCAAAACAGCTGCAAAACAGCCATAAAACAGCTGCAAAACAGGTGCAAAACAGCCATAAAACAGCTGCAAAACAGCCATAAAACAGCCATAAAGCAGCCATAAAGCAGCTGCAAAACCGTTTCAAAACATCTGTAAAACAGCTACAAAACAGCCATAAAACAGCCATAAAGCAGCTGCAAAACAGTTTCAAAACAGCTGTAAAACAGCTACAAAACAGCCATAAAACAGCCATAAAGCAGCTGCAAAACAGTTTCAAAACAGCTGTAAAACAGCTGCAAAACGGCTGCAAAACGGCTGCAAAACAGCTGGAAAACAGCTGCAAAACAGCTGCAAAACAGCCATGAAACAGCTGCAAAACAGTTTCAAAACAGCCATAAAACGACTGCAAAACATCGTCAAAACTGCTACAAAACACGCCCAAAACAGCTGCAAAACAGTTTCAAAACAGCCGCCAAACAGCCACAAAACAGCTGCAAAACAGCTTCGAAACAGCTGCAAAACAGCCATAAAACAGCTGCAAAACAGCCATAAAACGGCTGCAAAACAGTTTCAAAACAGCCGCCAAACAGCCACAAAACAGCTGCAAAACAGCCATAAAAAGGCTGAAAAACAACCACAAAACAGCTGCAAAACAGCTGCAAAACATCCTCAAAACAGCTGCAAAACATCCACAAAACAGCCTTAAAACAGCCCCAAAAAAGCTGCAAAACAGCCATGAAAAGGCTGAAAAACAACCATAAAACAGCTGCAAAACAGCCTCAAAACAGCTGCAAAACAGCTGCAAAACAGTTTCAAAACCGCCTCAAAACAGCTGCAAAACAGCTGCAAAACAGTTTCAAAACAGCTGCAAAACAGCTGCAAAACATCCACAAAACAGTTTCAAAACAGCCATAAAAAGGCTGAAAAACAACCATAAAACAGCGGTATAACAGCTGCAAAACAGCCATAAAACAGCGGCAAAACAGCTGCAAAACAGCCATAAAACAGCCATAAAGCAGCTGCAAAAACCGTTTCAAAACAGCCATAAAACAGCTGCATAACAACCTCAAAACAGCTGCAAAACAGCCTCAAAACAGCTGCAAAACAGCTGCAAAACAGCCTCAAAACAGCTGCAAAACAGCTGCAAAACAGCTAGCAAACAGCCTCAAAACAGCTGCAAAACAGCCATAAAACAGCTGCAAAACAGCCATAAAACGGCTGCAAAACATTGTCAAAACAGCTGCGAAACAGGCATAAAACAGCTACTAAACAGTTTCAAATCAGCTGCAAAACAGCCATAAAAAGGCTGAAAAACAACCATAAAACAGCCTTAAAACAGCCTTAAAACAGCTGCAAAACAGCCTCAAAACAGCTGCAAAACAGCTAGCAAACAGCCTCAAAACAGCTGCAAAACAGCCATAAAACGGCTGCAAAACATCGTCAAAACAGCTGCAAAACAGGCATAAAACAGCTACGAAACAGTTTCAAATCAGCTGCAAAACAGCCATAAAAAGGCTGAAAAACAACCATAAAACAGCCTTAAAACAGCTGCAAAACAGCCACAAAACAGCTGCAAAAAAGCCTCAAAACAGCCACAAAACAGCTGCAAAAAAGCCATAAAAAGGCTGAAAAACAACCATAAAACAGCTGCAAAACATCCACAAAACAGCCGCAAAACAGCTGCAAAACAGCCTCAAAACAGCTGCAAAACAGCCTCAAAACAGCTGCAAAACAGCTGCAAAACAGCTGCAAAACAGCCATAAAAAGGCTGAAAAACAACCATAAAACAGCTGCAAAACAGCCATAAAACGGCTGTAAAACATCGTCAAAACAGCTACAAAAGAGGCATAAAACAGCTACGAAACAGGCCCAAAACAGCTGCAAAACAGTTTCAAAACAGCTGCAAAACAGCCATAAAAAGGCTGAAAAACAACCATAAAACAGCCTTGAAACAGCCTTAAAACAGCTGCAAAACAGCTGCAAAACAGCCTCAAAACAGCTGCAAAAGAGCCTCAAAACAGCCACAAAACAGCTGCAAAAAAGCCATAAAACAGCCGCAAAACAGCTGCAAAATAGCCTCACAACAGCTGCAAGACAGCTGCAAAACAGCTGCAAAACATCCACAAAACAGCCTTAAAACAGCCCCAAAACAGCCGCAAAACAGCCTTAAAAGGCTGAAAAACAACCATAAATCAGCTGCAAAACAGCCTCAAAACAGCTGCAAAACAGTCTCAAAACAGCTGCAAAACAGCCCCAAAACAGCTGCAAAACAGCTGCAAAACAGCCTCAAAACAGCTGCAAAACAGCCCCAAAACAGCTGCAAAACAGCCTTAAAACAACTGTAAAACAGCACCAAAACAGTTTCAAAACAGCTGCAAATGGGGGCGGGGCCTCTCTGAGCTCTGGTGGGAACGGCGCTAAGCTGCTTCCTGGCCTGTAAACAAACTATTCAGTCAAAGTTCCCAGAGCTGGATTTGGGGCCCCGGTGTTGGTCCAGGGACCGGCCCGTCACCCTGATCATACGCTTCACCGAACCCCCCCGTCTGTCAGGTGGGGACCTCATCCCCCCCCCGGCTCTTTTCCACCTGACTTCTTCCTCACACAGCTTTATCAGCAGTAATTACTGGTGGTGTTGGGGGGGCGGGGGGGGGGGGGGGGGGGGTATCACTCTCTTAACCTTTGAAAGTAATGGGAGGGTTGGGGAGGGGACGTGGCCGGTGCTCCTGACCCTGAAGACGGTTTTAAGGCCTTTTATGGACCGAAGTTCTGGACAAGATCAGCTGATCTGAGAAGCTGAGTGCAGGTGTGTGTGTGTGTGTGTGTGTGTGTGTGTGTGTGTGTGTGTGTGTGTGTGTGTGTGTGTGTGTGTGTGTGTGCAGGTGACAGATCCAGCCTGAGCAGGACGTTGGTGATTCAGCAGAACCATCAGCGTAAACGTGGGACGTTGTCTTGTTGTGAAATTAAAAGTTGTGTTGGAATAATGAGTCAAAACTTAAATCTGAGAACCTGAAGAGAACCGTTACTGCAGGACAGCCCCCCGACTTCGCTCTGCTGCAGGAGAGAGATGTTCTCCAGGACCGACGATGTTCTCCAGGACCGACGATGTTCTCCAGGACCAACGATGTTCTCCAGGACCGACGATGTTCTCCAGGACAGACGATGTTCTCCAGGACCAACGATGTTCTCCAGGACCGACGATGTTCTCCAGGACAGACGATGTTCTCCAGGACCAACGATGTTCTCCAGGACCGACGATGTTCTCCAGGACCGACGATGTTCTCCAGGACAGACGATGTTCTCCAGGACCAACGATGTTCTCCAGGACCGACGATGTTCTCCAGGACCAACGATGTTCTCCAGGACCGACGATGTTCTCCAGGACCGACGATGTTCTCCAGGACCGACGATGTTCTCCAGGACCAACGATGTTCTCCAGGACAGACGATGTTCTCCAGGACCGACGATGTTCTCCAGGACCGACTGAGTCTCACCTACGTCCTGATTCCCGTTAACAAGTCACTTCCTGAAGTCTTCCCTTCTCAGTCACATGATCACATGTCATGATCACATGATCACATGATCACATGATCACATGATCCGCCCTCAGCTGAGGATTCTGCTGCTTCTAAAAAGAACTGATGTGGTAACCGGCCCGGTGTTCTCCCCCGGTTTCCAGGAACCTGGACCGGGAGGACGACGCGGCCCCAGCGAGGGTTTGATTACATTCCTCACATAAAAACCCCGCCCACTGACATTTCCATCAGCCAATCACAGCCGACCCCCGACTCCAGCAAAGGTCAGACACCTCTCTGCTAAGCAGCGGCTCGTACATCCGTGTGACTCAGTCCTCCCTGTAAATCCCTCTAAAGGGGGTAGAGACCAGAGTCTGGACCTGCAGGTCTGGATCTGGACCCTAGTGGACCGTAGAGGACCTGCACACATGATTATCAGAGGAAACCCCAGCCCCAAAACAGCTGCAAAGCAGCTGTAAAATAGCAATATAAAAGCTGCAAAACAGCCTCCAAAACAGCTGCCGACCAGCTGCAAAACAGCTGCAGAACAGCCCCAAAACAGCTGCAAAACAGCTGTAAAATAGCAATAGAAAAGCTGCAAAACAGCCTCCAAAACAGCTGCCGACCAGCTGCAAAACAGCTGCAGAACAGCCCCAAAACAGCTGCAAAACAGCCCCAAATCAGCTGCAAAACAGCTAGCAAACAGCCTCAAAACAGCTGCAAAACAGCTAGCAAACAGCCCCAAATCAGCTGCAAAACAGCTAGCAAACAGCCTCAAAACAGCTGCAAAACAGCTAGCAAACAGCCCCAAAACAGCTGCAAAACAGCCCCAAATCAGCTGCAAAACAGCTAGCAAACAGCCTCAAAACAGCTGCAAAACAGCTAGCAAACAGCCCCAAAACAACTGCAAAACAGCTGCCGACCAGCTGCAAAATGGCTGCAAAACACTTTCAAAACAGCCATAAAACGGCTACAAAACAGCTGCAACATAACATATATATATATATATATATACATATATATATATTATATATATATATATATATATATATATATATATATATATATATATATACACACACACATACACACACACACACACACATACATACACATACACACATACATATATACACACATATATGCATACATACTGTGTGTGTGTGTATATATATATATATATATACATTGTTGAGGAATTTTTCAAAACCAGTTCAGATCTGATTGGTGTGCCGACCCAGGGTGATTTGGCCACAGGGTTTTTATACAAAAAGTTCAAAGCGCAGACGGTAAGAATCAACAACCCATAGATAAAAGACAAAGAGCAATAAAAGCTATTTACAGTCAGGTGTGATCTTTCAGTTTGGGACTACCCCCTGAGGAGTCAGGAAGTCCATATTTGGTATCCTCCGTGGATCAAGTCCTCGTCTCTGCAGGGGCTGGAAGTCAAAGCCACTTCCACGGTGCCATCTCAGCAGGGATTCAGGACGCCGGAACTTGTATGACAATGTGTCTTGAGCACTGTATGAGACTGGAGCCGCCTGCAAGTCCTCGTCCCAGCAGGGGTCCTCGGGAAGCTGGAACTTGCGTGACAATGTCTCTCAACAACATACATACATACAGGTGTGTGTGTGTGTATATGGATGTATATATATATATATATATATATATATGTATTGTGGCAGGGTGGAGGAGCTGCAGCCACTTAGGCTGATTAGGGCACAGGTGGGCCCAATCAGCCTCTCCACCCTGCCTGCCTGCATAAAGCAAAGGGCTGGTCTCCCTTGGAAGCTGTTGAAGCTGGAAGCACGTGTGTCCTGGGTGTTTGTAATAAAGAGGGTTCTGCACTAAACTCCGTGTCCTCTCAATCCTGTCGGTCGGGCCCCCATAGCACTAGCCTGCTACACTGGCGCCCAACATGGGGCCCGATGGGATGGACAAGGGAGGCACAGAGCGGGCCCTGGACGCGCTCGCCCAGGCCATGGCGGACCTGGCCGCCCTGCGCCGGGACCAGGGCGAGCATCAGCTCGCTTTGCTGGCGGCGCTGATGCCCGCGGAGCGAGCCACCCCTGCGCCACGCTTGAGTTCGCCGCAGCAGCGCGGGAGGAGCTGGCGGCGCCGCAGCTGAGAGGCCGGGAGGCAGAAGCTGCGGGCCGCCAAGCGACGGCTCCCGAGACGGTGGGGCCGACGGAGCGACCCACCCCTGCACCCCGTCTGAGGTTCACTGCGGCAGCGCTGGTGGCGCCGCAGCTGAGAGGCTGGGAGGCAGAAGCTGCGGGCCGCCAGGCGACGACTCCTGGGACGGAGTCGGAGGCGGAGGTGGAGGCAGAGTTGCCAGCGACGGCGGGTCCCGCGTACACGGGGCCGGACCAGCGGCCAGAGCAGGGCGGCCAGAGCAGGGCGGCCAGGAGGAGGCGGTCCTGGAGGCGGACCAGCAGCTGGCGCTGGGCCGCGTCACGGAGGAGGCGGTGGTCCTGGACGCACCGTTTGGCCCGAGGCCACGATTGGCCCGGCCCCGAGAGCGGCTCCCCCCAGCGGTCAGGCCGACGCCGGGGACGACCCCCCGACCAGGAAGGCCCGGGGGGTTCCGAGCTTCCTCTCCCCCTCCGAGGGGGTGGGGGGGGTAGTAGGCTCGGCCAGACGGACCCCGGCGCGAGATTGGCGTTGGGGGTGTGTGGCAGGGTGGAGAGGTTGATGGGGCACACGCACCTGTGTCCCATCCGCCTGAGTGGCTGCCGCTCAGTGTTGGCGGTGATTTGGGTGAAATAAAAGGGTTCTGCACTAAACTCCGTGTCCTCTCCATCCTGTCGGTCGGGCCCCGTGGCACTCACACTGCTACATGTATGTATGTGTGTGTGTGTGTGTGTGTGTGTGTGTGTGTGTGTGTGTGTGTGTGTGTATATATATGTCCATATATATCCGTTCCCGGGTCGCGGGGGCAGCAGCCTCAGCAGAGATGCCCAGACTTCCCTCACCCCAGACACTTCCTCCATCTCTTCCTCCAGCTCTTCCTCCAGCTTTTCCTCCAGCTCTTCCTCCAGCTTTTCCTCCAGACACTTCCTCCAGCTTTTCTGAGGGGAGTCCAAGGCGTTCCCGGGCCAGCCGAGAGACATAGTCTCTCCAGCGTGTCCTGGGTCTTCCTCGGGGTCTCTTCCCGGTGGGACATGCCTGGAACACCTCCCTAGGGAGGAGGGACATGCCTGGAACACCTCCCTAGGGAGGCGTCCAGGAGGATCCGATACAGATGTCCAAGCCACTTCAGCTGACTCCTCTCAATGTGAAGGAGCAGCGGCTCAACTCCAAGCTCCTCCCGGGTGACCGAACTCCTCACCCTATCTCTAAGGGAGCGTCCAGCCACCCTGCGGAGGAAACTCATCTCTAAGGGAGCGTCCAGCCACCCTGCGGAGGAAACTCATCTCTAAGGGAGCGTCCAGCCACCCTGCGGAGGAAACTCATCTCTAAGGGAGCGTCCAGCCACCCTGCGGAGGAAACTCATCTCTAAGGGAGCGTCCAGCCACCCTGCGGAGGAAACTCATCTCTAAGGGAGCGTCCAGCCACCCTGCGGAGGAAACTCATCTCTAAGGGAGCGTCCAGCCACCCTGCGGAGGAAACTCATCTCTAAGGGAGCGTCCAGCCACCCTGCGGAGGAAACTCATCTCTAAGGGAGCGTCCAGCCACCCTGCGGAGGAAACTCATCTCTAAGGGAGCGTCCAGCCACCCTGCGGAGGAAACTCATCTCTAAGGAGCGTCCAGCCACCCTGCGGAGGAAACTCATCTCTAAGGGAGGAAACTCATCTCTAAGGGAGCGTCCAGCCACCCTGCGGAGGAAACTCATCTCTAAGGGAGCGTCCAGCCACCCTGCAGAGGAAACTCATCTCTAAGGGAGCGTCCAGCCACCCTGCGGAGGAAACTCATCTCTAAGGGAGCGTCCAGCCACCCTGCGGAGGAAACTCATCTCTAAGGGAGCGTCCAGCCACCCTGCAGAGGAAACTCATCTCTAAGGGAGCGTCCAGCCACCCTGCGGAGGAAACTCATCTCTAAGGGAGCGTCCAGCCACCCTGCGGAGGAAACTCATCTCGGCCGCTTGTATCCGCGATCTCGTCCTTTCGGTCACTACCCAAAGTTCATGACCATAGGTGAGGGTAGGGGCGTAGATTGACCGGTAAATCGAGAGCTTCTTCTTTCGACTCAGCTCCTTCTTCACCACGACGGTCCAGTACATCGACCGCATAACTGCGGACGCTGCACCGATCCGTCTGTCAATCTCACGCTCCATCGTTCCCTCACTCGTGAACAAGATCCCGAGATACTTGAACTCCTCCACCTGAGGCAGGACTTCTCCACCCACCCGGAGAAGGAACACCACCCTTTTCCGGTGGAGAACCATGGCCTCGGTTTTTATATATATATATATATATATATATATATATATATATATATATATATATATATATATATATATATATATATATATATATATACATACATATATATATATATATATATATATATATATGCATACATATATATATATACAGGTGTGTGTGTGTAGTTTGATGTGAATAGAATGAATTAAGGAGATCTGGGTTCACTGGTTTTTGTTTTTATTTATTTTTCACACAAAATCTCATCTTTTCTTCATTGAACCATAAATTCTCAGACAAAATACAAGGTTCATTTTTTTCCAGACCCGAATACAAACAACCAGAGACAAGACTGTATAAACTTTACAAACAACGGCGGTCAGATGAAAGATGCTGGTGTTTAAGAAAAGAACGTTTAAAATAAAAAAGGCTTTATAGTCACATCACAGTCAAGGAAATAAAACCGATATTGTTGCGTTATTAAAAACGACCTGCCTTCATCAAAGCTGCATTTCACGTCATAAACGCCGGGCATTGTGGGAGCAGGAAGTGCTTCCACCAAGGCGGCTTTGCTCCCGGTCTCTGGACGGAGTCCCACAGGGTCCAGTTGTGGGTCCAGTTTTATTAAGGCCCAAGCATATTACAGTGCCCTAATGTATCTGTACGAATTTTTATTTTTTTATCCTTCTTCCGACAAAAGGAGGGCTTTTTTTCCCCCTAAACGTGCCCCAAAAGTCACCAAATTTATCACCAAGCCAGGCCTGGAGAAAAATTTGATATTTAAAGGTTTGCATTAATGGGCGTGGCCTAACGGCTCAACAGCGCCCCCTAGAAAACTTTGTTCCTCAAGCCCCACAATACGGTTTGACGTACATGCACCAAAATCGGTACACACCTGTATCATGTCGCAACTTAAAGAAAAGTCTCTTGGCGCCATGGCCGAAACCCAACAGGAAGTCGGCCATTTTGAACAGTTTGAATTAATCATGTAATTTTGGCGCAATTTATGCCATTCCTTCGACAGTTAATACGGCCCGAACCGTAACGTGCACCCAGGTGTGTTATACATCAAAATGTGCGTCTCCATCCTGCGACGACGCGCATTACTTTTCTCAGTCAAAAGCGTTACCGTGGCGATGCTAGAGGCCAAAAAGCGCGCCCCCCCTTCATCTGATTGGTCCATATTTGATAGTTCATACTTTCTGCTATAACTTTTGAATGGTTTGGTATAGAGAGTCGTGGGTGGTGTCATCCACTAAATAAATACATTTTTGGCTCCACCTTAAATATGTCCAGATAAATCCAAACCTATGCTAGTTTTTCTTAGTATATTACTTTCTCATCCTCTTATATGTTATCTTAGCTTAGCTTAGCTACCATCTGTGGTAAAAATGTCTTAGATTATGTTTATTCTATCAGACCCTGATCCTGGAGGCGCTGGTGGTCATGGAGGGTTTTCTGATGTAAGGTAACTGAAGTTACTTTACATTCATTCAGTTCAATTTAAAAACATGAATTATTGCACGGAGTCGAAGTCCAAATTTCAAGACTAAAGTCAAAATTTCGCCTTTTTTCTCGACATATCGACTTTATTCTCGAAGTGCATAATGAAAAAAAAATCTTTCTCCTCTAAAATATTATTTTTTATTTTTCTCCTGCTTGGCCCTAATACTCTTACGTACGTTTTATTCTTCTACGATATTGCATTATATATATTTAATTATCGTTATCGCCAAATGACCAGCATTTTCGTTGCGTTGACGACGAAATTTAGACATAATTTTTGTTGATGAAAGCAACTTCACGTATAGGTTTGTTGCTTCATGCAGCCCCTAGTGGTCGGTGGAGGAACTGCCGTTCCGTTCAGCGGTCCAGGGTTTTCACCTGGGGAATGTTGGGAATGTGTTTCCAGGGATGAATGTTCCTTCTGCCGGCAGTATTTACAGGATGATCAGGACCCGCAACATCGATCTGCCGCAGTCGCGGCGGTTCAACACGAGTTTTACACTGCAAAAACTCAAAATCTTAACAAGAATATTTGTCTTATTTCTAGTTAAACTGTCTTGTTTTTAGTCAAAAAATCTCATTACACTTAAAACAAGAGTCATTACCAGAAAAACAATAACTTATTTGACAATTTTCACCTGTTTCAAGTAAATTTTCACTTGAAATAAGTAGAAAAATCTGCCAGTGGAACAAGATTTATCTTCTCATTACAAGCAAAAAAATCTTGTTCAACTGGCAGATTTTTCTACTTATTAGGGCCCGAGCACCTTCAGTGCGAAGGCCCTATTGTATCTGTAGGAATTCTTCGTATTATTTTTCTGACGAAAGGAGGGCCTTTTTGCCCCCTAAACGTGCCCAAAAAGTCACCAAATTTTGCACGCAATCCAGGCCTGGCGAAAAATTTGATATTTAATGGTTTGCATTAATGGGCGTGGTAAAATGGCTCAACAGCGCCCCCTAGAAAACTTTGTGCCTCAAGCCCCACGATACGGTTTGACGTACATGCATGAAAATCGGTACACACCTGTATCATGTCGCAACTTAAAGAAAAGTCTCTTGGCGCCATGGCCGAAACCCAACAGGAAGTCGGACATTTTGAATTAATTGTCTAATTTTGGCGCAATTTATGCCATTCCTTCGGCAATTAATTCAGCCCGAACCGTAACGTGCACCCAGGTGTGTTATACATCAAAATGTGCGTCTCCATCCTGCGACTACGCGCATTACTTTTCTCTTTCAAAAGTGTTACCGTGGCGACGCTAGACGCCAAAAAGCGCGCCTCCCCTTCATCTGATTGGTCCATATTTGATAGTTCTCCAAAAGTCACCAAATTTTGCATGCAAGCCAGGCCTGGCGAAAAATTTGATATTTCATGGTTTGCATTAATGGGCGTGGCCTAACGGCTCAACAGCGCCCCCTAGAATACCTTTCTCTGCCATAACTTTTGAATGGTTTGACATAATGACTCGTGGGTGGTGTCATGGGACTCAGTATTGAGTCCTTGACCATAATTTGTGAAAATTAGCCCCACCCCTTCTTCTGATTGGTTGTCCATATTTCCTGCTATAACATTTGAATGTTTTTACATAGAGAGTCGTAGGTGGTGTCATGGGACTCTGTAATGAGTCCATGAGCTTCTTTGGCCTTAATTAGCCCCGCCCCTTCTTCTGATTGGTTGTCTTGATTTTCTGCTATAACTTTTGAATGTTTTGACATAGAGAGTCGTGGGTGGTGTCATCAGATTCTTTATGGAGTCCTTGACCTTCATTGGCCTGAATTATCCCCGCCCCTTCTTCTCATTGGTTGTCCCTTTTTTCTGGTATAACTTTTGAATGGTTTGACATAGGAAGTCGTAAGTGGTGTCATTTCTGATATGCTTATGGGGGGGCGGTGGCCGTGAGTGCGAAGGCCCGTTCATCGCTGCTTGCAGCTTTAATTTTAAGTGAAAATCTACTTGAAACAGGTGAAAATTGTTGTTTTTTCCAGTGATGAGTCTTGTTTTAAGTGTAATGAGATGTTTTTGACTAAAAATGAGACATTTTAACTAGAAATAAGACAAATATTCTTGTTAAGATTTTGAGTTTTTGCAGTGTACTACAAAAACACTGAGGCATGCAAGAGAAGTGAGCTAGCATGATGAGCGTGGGCTGAAGACACGTCTGCTTTTTGTTTCACCAAAGTCGGGTTCGTCCAGAGTCGAGCACCATGAAGAGGTAAATCACCAGGAACGCCGGGCGGGAACGCCGGGCGGGAACGCCGGGCGGGAACGCCGGGCGGGAACGCCGGGCGGGAACGCCGGGCGGGAACGCCGGGCGGGAACGCCGCCTTCACAGACTTCTACGATTGAGACACTGGAACAGTTCATTCACTCTGATACGGGAGAGTATCAGGGCCAGGCAGGAGGAAATAAAAATATTTTAGAGGAGGAAGATTTTTTTTTCATTGTGCATTGAAATGTCGATTAATGTTGAAGTACAATTTCAAGAAAAAAGTCGAAATGTCGAGAAAAAAGTCAAAATGTCGAGAAAAAAGCCGAAATGTCGAGAAAAAAAACGAAATGTCGAGAAAAAAGTCGAAATGTCGAGATTAATGTCGAAGTACAATTTCAAGAAAAAAGTCGAAATGTCGAGAAAAAAGTCAAAATTTCGTGAATAAAGTTGAAATGTTGAGAAAAAAGTCGAAATGTCAAGAAAAAAGTCAAAATTTCGGGAAAAAAAGTCGACATATGGAGAAAAAAGTCATAATTTCAAGAAAAAAGTCGAAATGTCGAGATAAATGTTGAAATGTTGAGAATAATGTTGAAGTATAATTTCAAGAAAAAAGTCAAAATTTCGTGAAAAAAGTCAAAATATCAAGAAAAAAGTCGAAATATTGAGAAAAAAGTCAAAATTTCGAGAAAAAAGTATTCTTATTCTTCAAATTGTATTTCAAGATTATTCTCAACATTTCAACTTTTTTCTCGAAGTGCACAATAAAAATCTTCCTCTCTCAAATATTTTTTCTCCTGCCAGGCCCTGATTCTCTTCCGTATGAAGACACTAAAACAGCGTTCGCTGGGGGTCACATGACCTCCCAGGAGCCCAGCAGTCCTGGACCTGGACCCAGACCCAGACCCAGACCCAGCCCACGGCCCCGGCCCCGGCCCCGGCCCCGGACCCGGCCCCGGCCCCGGCCCCGGCCCCGGCCCCGGGCCCGGACCTCAGTAGGCCGTCTCCCGGACCACGTGGGTGGACAGGGTGTGGTTGCTGGAGATGCTGATGGAGTGGCGGGTGAGCGGCGGCGGGCGTTGCCGCGGCGACGGGCAGGGCAGGAGGAGGCAGCGCAGCGTGGAGAAGAAGACCTGCCGGTACGACGCCGACACCAGGTTGTAGAGGACGGGGTTGATGGCCGAGCTCACGTAGAACAGCACGTTGGTCAACATGTAGAAGTAGTGGTAGAAATCAAACAGACCCCTGAGGAGAGAGGAGAAGAGGGGGTCAGGGTCTGGACCTGGACCTGCTGGACCTGCAGGTCTGGACCTGGACCCTAGTGGTCTGTAGAGGACCTGCAGGTCTGGATCTGGACCCTAGTGGTCTGTAGAGGACCTGCAGGTCTGGATCTGGACCCTAGTGGTCTGTAGAGGACCTGCAGGTCTGGATCTGGACCCTAGTGGTCTGTAGAGGACCTGCAGGTCTGGATCTGGATCTGGATCTTTATCGATGTCGTCAAAGCTGCAGCCGAGATTTTCCCGTTCGTGGAATTAACACAAACTCAACTCTCCGAAGTCCCGGGGATCTAATCCCCCATGATGCATCTCTGCATCTCTGCAACCGTCCAACTACTAATACGTTCATAAAAGCAGCGAGTCTTTGGACCACAGGAGTATCACCCCCCCCCGAAATAAAAACGGTCCAAATCATCCCCCCTGAAATAAAAATGGTCCAAATCATCCCCCCTGAAATAAAAACGGTCCAAATCATCCCCCCTGAAATAAAAACGGTCCAAATCATCCCCCCTGTAAAACTGCCATCCCTCCTTTCCATCCCTTATGTCATTTCATCAATGAATTCCTTCCTTCCTTGACAACCATGTCTGCCTCACTCAGCTTCACCCCTCACTGTGTATTTCTTTGTATAATTTGTATAATCTTTTTGTATTTTTTTGTATAATTGACCTGTAAAATTCTAAATAGGTTAAGTTTATTTTTATTCAGAACTGTCCCTTTTTCTTTTCTTTTCTTTTCTCTCTCTACCTCAAACTGCTGCACCTTAAATGTTTATACTGTTTATTCTGTATCATAGAAATACCACATTTGTTTTATTGTTTATTTTATTTTATCACCAAAGAGCAAAATTACCGGAGTCAAATTCCTTGTTGGACAATGTTTGAACCTGGAAACCAATAAAGATGATTCTGATTCTGAATGTGGTTTTACTGCTATTTCAACATTTAGAGTCATCACCAGAAAAATAACACCAGAAAAATAACTTTCACCTGTTTCAAGTAAATTTTCACTTGAAATAAGTAGAAAAATCTGCCAGTGGAACAAGATTTATCTTCTTATTACAAGCAAAAAACTCTTGTTCCACTGGCAGATTTTTCTACTTATTTTAAGTAAAAATCTACTTGAAACAGGTGAAAATTGTTGTTTTTTCCAGTGATGAGTCTTGTTTTAAGTGTAATGCGATTTTTTTACTAAAATGAGACATTTTAACTAGAAATAAGACAAATATTCTTGTTAAGATTGTGAGTTTCTGCAGTGATCCATGTTACTTATCCTGTGAAGGACAGAGTCATATTGATAAGTTCAGAAAAGTGTTTTTTATTGTTGTGTTTTGATGTATTTGATGTAAGCCCAGTGGATATTTAAAGCTTACAGAAGGCTGCATTTAACTGCTGCTATGTCATTCCTGCAGTATTTCTGCAGGTGTTTTGGTCACTGCTATTATTTGTAATATATTATATTATTTGTAATCAGCACAAATTATCTGTCCCCATATGATCAAATCCACCATCCCCCCTGATGTTTTTTACAGCTCCAGTACTGAGTATCGGGGGGGTAAATCTGGCCGGGAGGAAGAGGGGGATTAAAGTTCCAGCAGGACGAGAGCCAGACGTTAAGGATGTAAAGTTACATAAGATGTTGCAGGAGCTGAGATGGATTAGAGAGAGGATGGAGGCAGGAAGTCGGTCCACGGAGCCGGGGAAGACGCTCCAAACAGAACTGGGGTTTATCTGGTAACCTGGGGCCTCCGGAGCAGAGGGGCCCCCCAAAACCCAGCTCTGACATCAATAACGTTTAGATTCGGCCCAATAATATGGTCCAGTGCTACAAGGTGAAGTTTAGACAAACTCAGAGCTGGTAGAGTACCCAAAAAATGTACTCAAGTAAAAGTAAAAAGTTACTTCAGAATAATATGACTCAAGTAGAAGTAAAAAGTATCATCCAAATAATTACTTGAGTAAAAGTAAAAAAGTACTTGGTGAAAAAACTACTCAAGTACTGAGTAACTGTTGAGTAACGTCTGATTTATTTTTTTAACACAACCATTCAAACAGACAAAAGTACAAAATAATCATCTTCAGGCAAATTAAATCAATAAATAATAAAATAAATTAAAATTAATAAAAAATTGCTTAAATTAAAATAATCTTAAAGTAAATTCAAGTACTTTAATAAATAATAAAATAAATAGAATAATAACAGAATAAAAAAAAATAAAGTAAAGCAGCACAACGTAACTTTCAGCTTTTCTGAGTTTGGCGGCATCTTTTGGACAAAAGCGGTAGTGCTTTACCAGAAAGACGCTACGTTTCCCATGAGCACCAGCGCGTACTGCCGGAAAACTCCTGTCCCGTCGCTGCATTTGTTTTGAGAGAAGACGGGACGCTTTTCTGTTTCACCAAGTGAACAGACGGAACGCAAAAAAAAAAGATGTTAAACTGCTGGAAAGGAACTTGAATTTACCGGGATACCTTAAACAAGGAAGCCAGGGAGCGGTATATGGAGAAAATAATGATTATTAACGGTCTGGATCCATATGAAATCTCTACTAAAGAATGGAGCTCCTCGTCGGAGCTGCACTCTTTAGAAGGATTTACTGCCGCAGTTCTGCAGAACCACCGTCTTACTACCTTGTTTAGGAGTGTTTGGCAGCTGCTTTGGTAAATGTTTGACTCGCCATGTGTTTCAATAAATTTGTATAATAGTACAACATGCAGTACATGTTTTGTATTACTCTTACTTCTCTTTTCTTTTTTTATGCTGAAGAGGCTCCGAGGCGTGAGCAATATTTTTTTTTCCTCGTGAGATTATTTTTTTCCTCTGCAGCTACAAATCAAATAGTTAATATTTTTTCCTCAACAAAATTAATTGCACCGCAGAGAGCTGGCCAACAACTGCGTTTAGCTGGAGTAGTGGGGAATAAAACCCGTTTGAATGATCCGACGCCCGTCTGTGTGCGTTTTTGTTTGTTTACTGAGGAACGTTATGTTTGGGCGGACTCGTTACAGCCGCGATCCAACCGAGCCGACGACTCTTTTAATTTGTTATCTCAGATACTTGGCCGGCCTCCGTGGTTCTGCCTCCGAGCAGGAAAGCGGTGAAAAGTTAAACCATTAGGATCTTTTCCCCACGTCTGTTGTGTGGAGCTGCTGCAGCCATAACGCAGCAACAGGTTACCAGCTTCTGCGGAGCTCTGCGCTACAAGCCCCGACCATTTTCATCTCGACTACGAATCGGGAAGGAGGGGGAAGTGACGTATGCCGTAAAGCAGTCAAAGCCGTAAAAATGTGTAGTTTTTTAGTGTGGCAGGGTTCCTACCATGCTCCTCAAAGTTACATAGTGCCGTGAAGGAGATACAGACCCCTCAGACCATGACAGAGGTTCATTAAACCTGTTGGAAGTTAATGTTCCATCACAATGACTCTGGAAATATGATATTAAGTTGGAAAAGTTACGTAGTGTCGCTTTAAGCACAAGTAGCACAAAATGTCAAGCCTTTGTACTTTTCTTTTTTAACCAGCAGAACTAGAACAAACATGAACTCATAGAAACTCTGTGTGTGTTTGAGTCTGTGTAAATGTGACAAAACATGCAAAAACAAACATTTTTCCCAAAGAATCACCAGTGATGTCATGAGATTGACGCGTACGTGGATAAAAGGGATAAAAGAAAAGTAACAGCTCAACGTAGCCTAATGTAGCGGAGTAAGAGGAACAGTTTCTTCTTCACAAATCTACTCAAGTAAAAGTAAAAAGTATAGTGATTCAAAACTACTCCTAAAAGTACAACATTTCCCAAAACGTACTCAAGTAAATGTAATGGAGTAAATGTAACTCGTTTCTACCCAGCTCTGGGAAAACTCCAGCTCAGACAGAACAGGGCGGCGCTCGCTCTCCGCTGCTCTGCGGAGTGTTGAGTGGATGCAGCCGCAATGTCCTGGATAAAAGTTTACCAAAGGCTGGCGTGTAGCCGGATAACATTTAGTTTCAACGTCTGGAATATTGGTAAACCTATCAATTTGTCATCATATCTAAAACCTATCAATACTCAACATGTCTCTGCAACACGATCTGCTTCTGGTGTTCACTTTACTCTTCCTCTACCAAGAACCAACGCATAAAAGACCAAGAACCAACGCATTAAAGACCAAGAACCAATGCACTAAAGACCAAGAACCAACGCATTAAAGACCAAGAACCAACGCATTAAAGACCAAGAACCAATGCACTAAAGACCAAGAACCAACGCACTAAAGACCAAGAACCAACGCACTAAAGACCAAGAACCAACGCATTAAAGACCAAGAACCAACACATTAAAGACCAAGAACCAACGCACTAAAGACCAAGAACCAACACATTAAAGACCAAGAACCAACGCATTAAAGACCAAGAACCAACGCATTAAAGACCAAGAACCAACGCATTAAAGACCAAGAACCAATGCACTAAAGACCAAGAACCAACGCATTAAAGACCAAGAACCAATGCACTAAAGACCAAGAACCAACGCATTAAAGACCAAGAACCAATGCACTAAAGACCAGGAACCAATGACCTACTGACCAAGAACCAACGCACTAAAGACCAAGAACCAACGCATTAAAGACCAAGAACCAATGACCTAAAGACCAAGAACCAACGCACTAAAGACCAAGAACCAATGCACTAAAGACCAAGAACCAATGCACTAAAGACCAAGAACCAACGCATTAAAGACCAAGAACCAACGCATTAAAGACCAAGAACCAACACATTAAAGACCAAGAACCAACGCATTAAAGACCAAGAACCAATGCACTAAAGACCAAGAACCAACGCATTAAAGACCAAGAACCAATGCACTAAAGACCAAGAACCAACACATTAAAGACCAAGAACCAACGCATTAAAGACCAAGAACCAACACATTAAAGACCAAGAACCAACGCATTAAAGACCAAGAACCAATGCACTAAAGACCAAGAACCAACGCATTAAAGACCAAGAACCAATGCACTAAAGACCAGGAACCAATGACCTACTGACCAAGAACCAACGCACTAAAGACCAAGAACCAACGCATTAAAGACCAAGAACCAATGACCTAAAGACCAAGAACCAACGCACTAAAGACCAAGAACCAATGCACTAAAGACCAAGAACCAATGCACTAAAGACCAAGAACCAACGCATTAAAGACCAAGAACCAATGCACTAAAGACCAAGAACCAACGCATTAAAGACCAAGAACCAATGCACTAAAGACCAAGAACCAACGCATTAAAGACCAAGAACCAATGCATTAAAGACCAAGAACCAATGCACTAAAGACCAAGAACCAATGCATTAAAGACCAAGAACCAATGCACTAAAGACCAAGAACCAACGCACTAAAGGAACAAGAACCAATGCACTAAAGACCAAGAACCAACGAATTAAAGACCAAGAACCAATGCACTAAAGACCAAGAACCAACGCATTAAAGACCAAGAACCAATGCACTAAAGACCAGGAACCAATGCACTAAAGACCAAGAACCAACGCATTAAAGACCAAGAACCAATGCACTAAAGATCAAGAACCAATGCACTAAAGACCAAGAACCAACGCATTAAAGACCAAGAACCAATGCACTAAAGACCAAGAACCAACGCACTAAAGGAACAAGAACCAATGCACTAAAGACCAAGAACCAATGACCTAAAGACCAAGAACCAACGCACTAAAGACCAAGAACCAACGAATTAAAGACCAAGAACCAATGCACTAAAGACCAAGAACCAACGCATTAAAGACCAAGAACCAATGCACTAAAGACCAGGAACCAATGCACTAAAGACCAAGAACCAACGCATTAAAGACCAAGAACCAATGCACTAAAGATCAAGAACCAATGCACTAAAGACCAAGAACCAACGCATTAAAGACCAAGAACCAATGCACTAAAGACCAAGAACCAACGCATTAAAGGAACAAGAACCAACGCACTAAAGACCAAGAACCAATGACCTAAAGACCAGGAACCAACGCACTGGATTCGTGGCCAAATATTAATGTCCATGGACCACTGATCTTGGTAACTGTACCAAATATTAATGTCCATGGACCACTGGTTCTTGGTAACTGTACCAAATATTAATGTCCATGGACCACTGGTTCTTGGTAACTGTACGGGTCACTGTCAAGTCCAACTGCCTTTAATTTAAGCTGATAACCGTCTGTTATCCGGTCTTCTCCACTAGTTGCAGACATTTTTACTGATGTTTTGCTACTCAGTGCAGTAAGGGGGCTGGTCCAGTGGGAATGTGACGTCAATGCAGACCCTTTTTAAGAGGTCTGCCTTCTAACCCATCAGTGCATCCACAGCAACACCCCATCATATCTCAAAGAACTCATCGCACCCCCAACCGCCACCCAATCCCTCCGCTCTGGAAATCAAAACCTGCTCAAAACCAAAAAGACCAACCTTTGGACCAAGGGCTTCCTCCTTAGCTGCCCCCTCACCTGTGGAACGCCGGAGTGGTACCAGAACCACGTCAGGTCTGGACTGTCCTCACACCTACCCGACCACAGAAGAACCACAGCGGCTTCAAATGCTATCACTGAATAGGAATGTATGGTGTGTAATCAGAGCCTTGAATGGTGTGAGTAGATGGGATACTGTCTACCCAGTAGATTTTTGTCATTATCCCATCTACTCACACCATTCAAGGCTCTGATTACACATGATTAATTCCTATTCAGTGGACTGATAGCATTTGAAACGGGTGAGAACCACGTCAGACACCAGATCTATTCTTTCTGCCCTTCTCTCTATAAAGACCAAGCTCTTCTTTGGTCTGTTCAGCCGTCACCACGGAAACAGACTTCAGACGGACGTAGCAACCGTCTCCTTTCATCTCCCCAGTGCACTTGGTTCTACTTCTTTTGATTTGATTGATTTGATTGAATTTCTTTATTCAGTCACATCACACTACAAGCTTTATCAACACAAACATTATCAAACTGAAAAGGCAGAAGCAAAGTGCTTATATTAACGCCTGTCCTACATACAAACAAACAACAATAGCCAAACTAAACCAGAAAAAGGACCAATAAGGTTTACATAGATCAGGGGTCGGCAACCCAAACTGTTTTAGAGCCGTATTGGACCAAAAACACAAAAAACTAATATGTCTGGAACCTTAGTCTTGTATCAGCCTTAGAATGAAGACAAGCGGGGGAAGATTTTATTTTTCATTATGCACTTTGAGAAAAAAGTCTATGTCGAGAAAAAAGTCGAAATGTCGAAATTAAAAAGGACAGGAAAAAGGAAGAAAAAGAGAAAAAAAGAAGAGAATAAGCAAAAAAAGAAGAAGAAAGAAAAAAGAAGAAAAAAGAAGAAAAAAAGAGAAACAAGGAAAAAAGAGAAAAAAAGAAGGAAAAAGAAGGGAAAAAAGGAAAAGAAAAAAAGGAAATAAAAGGTCAAACATTTTTGAAAAAGCTCCAGGAGCCACTAGGGCGGCGCTAAAGAGCCGCATGCAGCTCTAGAGCCGCAGGTTGCCGACCCCCGACATATATAGTAGTAAAGACTTTTAAAAAAAAAATTAATATCAGAGAAGAACAGCAACAAACAAAAACAAATAAACATTAACATTTGTAGCTTTCAAAGATTGCTCTACAAATCTTTGTTTTGTAAACCAAAAATGAGCTGCACATTGGTAAATGTAGGTTAGCGTCATTCTATAGTTTAACTCCCACAACAGATAAACGTCTGCTTTTAGTCTCTTTTCTAGCTTTTTGTACAACAAATTTACCGGGACCCTGAACCGGGACCCATTAGGTAGCATTTTTTGATAGGGTAGCACAAATCGATAGACAGACGCTATCGGTTTATGCGGCGGTAGCATTTTTCGACGGAGCAGCAGAAATCAACAGAACAGCGGCACACCTGACTGGGACCAGCTCCTCACCCCTCCAGGTACGGTGCCAGACGCCCCCCCCCCTCCCTTTCTCTGACATATTATTGTTCTGAGCACATTAGCAGCTTCTCATTAGTGATAATTAAGGCTTTAGCCTTCACTTCTGCCGGCGTCCCTCCTCCCTGTCAGGTCCTATACGATCACCTGCCGCCGGCGTCCGCTCGCTTCCCGCTCCGCCCGCTAACGAGCTGACGATCGCAGAACCGATGCCAACACAACAACTTCAGGACTTTGGTCTTTTAACAGCTTTTCTCAGAATGAGACGGAGGAGCGACGGAGGAATTTTAGGGTCTGGAGTGTCAGAAAAGTACGTCAGAGTGATTGAAGAGGGTAGTCGGGGTAACGGAGGGATTTCAGGTGGAAGTGGGACCACAGGAGGGTAGTCGGGGTAACGGAGGGGTTTCAGGTGGAGGTGGGACCACAGGAGGGCGGTCTGGGTAACGGAGGGGTTTCAGGTGGAAGTGGGACCACAGGAGGGTAGTCGGGGTAACAGAGGGGTTTCAGGGGGAAGTGGGACCACAGGAGGGCGGTCGGGGTAACGGAGGGGTTTCAGGGGGAAGTGGGACCACAGGAGGGTAGTCGGGGTAACGGAGGGGTTTCAGGTGGAGGTGGGACTACAGGAGGATAGTCGGGGTAACGGAGGGGTTTCAAGTGGAGGTTGAGGGTAACGGAAGGGTTTCAGGTGGAAGTGGGACCATATCCCGGACTGGCCCCGAGTTCCTGCCCGTTGTCACGGTGATGGACAGGTTGACAGATGAAGTCGACATGAACTACGTCTGTCGATGAAACCCACTTTACCTCACTTAGCACAGTTAGCAAATTTAGCTTGGCTTAGCTTATGCTAAGCTACTAATGTTGCTCTCCATTCATTCTGACTGATTCTTTCCAAACGTGCTCATTTTCTAACATCCCCCTTTGAAACAACAGAGGAGGTGGACTGGGGGGGTCTGTGATCCAGCACCACCGGGACCCCCGATGAGCTGACGTCAAGTCGGTTTTTGGATCCACTGGGTTCCAGCGATGCCCTTCGATGCTAATTGGATGCTAGTCAGTCCGAATTGGTGGCCTAGCTATTCCAGATGCTGCCAGGACCTACATTTCTGGATCTGGACCCTAGTGGTCTGTAGAGGACCTGCAGGTCTGGATCTGGACCCTAGTGGTCTGTAGAGGACCTGCAGGTCTGGATCTGGACCCTAGTGGTCTGTAGAGGACCTGCAGGTCTGGATCTGGACCCTAGTGGTCTGTAGAGGACCTGCAGGTCTGGATCTGGACCCTAGTGGTCTGTAGAGGACCTGCAGGTCTGGATCTGGACCCTAGTGGTCTGTAGAGGACCTGCAGGTCTGGATCTGGACCCTAGTGGTCTGTAGAGGACCTGCAGGTCTGGATCTGGACCCTAGTGGTCTGTAGAGGACCTGCAGGTCTGGATCTGGACCCTAGTGGTCTGTAGAGGACCTGCAGGTCTGGATCTGGACCCTAGTGGTCTGTAGAGGACCTGCAGGTCTGGATCTGGACCCTAGTGGTCTGTAGCGGACCTAAGGCAAAGCCCTGATGTAGCGCAGCGATGCATCATGGGTAAGTAGTGTTATATCACAAGTACATCGTATTAATGAGGCCAAAAACAGCTGGAAACCAGATATTCATGACTTAAAGACATGTAAATGTGAAAAAAGCCTCCCATCACACTTTTGCATTAACTGGATTATCAACACGTTTTGAAAACCTCCTCCTGGGGCATGAAAATGTTAAGCAGTTTTTCAAATTAAAAGCGAATCCTTGATAGATTTTTCTTTGATATTTAGGTTGTGTGCAGGTCCCACTAGGGGACATTTATTTCTAACAGAAATAAATGTATTGCCAAGTGGTTTAACACACACAAGGAATTTGTGCTGATTGGTGCAGTACAAAAGAACAAAATAATATTATTAAAAGAGAAGGGAGAGATGGCGCTCCTGTTGGAGGTTCAGATCTTCTCAAATGTTTCTAAATCTGCCTTCCAGCTGATTGCTGGCTCGAGCAACGGGAGCTGGTTTCTACGGAAGAATATTAGGGCCATGCAGGAGAAAAAATATTTGAGAGGGCAAGATTTTTTTTTTATTGTGCACTTCGATAAAAAAGTCGAAATGTTGAGAAAAAAATTGAAATATTGATTGTTGAAATCTAATTTCAAGAAAAAAGTCGAAATGTTGAGATTTATGTTGAAATACAGTTTCAAGAATAAAGTCGAAATTTCGTGAATAAAGTCCAAATTTTGCCTTTTTTCTCAACATTTAAACTTCATTCACAAAATTTTGACTTTTTTCTCGAAACTTCAACCTTAATCTTGATATTTCGACTTTTCTCTCAACATCTTGACTTTTTTCTCCACATTTCGACTTTTTTCTCCACATTTCGACTTTTTTCTCCACATTTCGACTTTTTTCTCGAAGTGCATAATGAAAAAAAAATCTTCCTCCCTTAAAATATTATTTTTATTTTTCTCCTGCCTGGCCCTAATACTCTTCCGTAGGTTTCCCAGCATGCAGCTCAGCTCTAAGACAAACGTCTGCAGAGAGAGGAGAAGCTGTCGCGGGTCAACAATCCGGTTCCTGGACTCCCTCGGTGGGGGGGGGGCATGACAAATCTATTAAAATCATCTGTCAGCTGTGATAAAGTGGAATTTAACACGGCTGCAGCAGATCTCTAATTAGTTTCACATACACGTCCCTGAATGTAAACTGTCTAATCTTGCGTTTAAACTAATGTGATGGTTGTGGCTCTGAGAATCAAACAAATACAACCTCTGATCAACAGCTTTATATGACCGTTTCATCACACCAACATATACTTGATGAAAATAGGAGGAATTATAGGTTATAGATCGATTTCAGCAGCAAATGGAGGTGATTTAATCAGGGAGAAGAATCTATGCTCTATGTCCACTAGGGTCCAGATCCAGACCTGCAGGTCCTCTACAGACCACTAGGGTCCAGATCCAGACCTGCAGGTCCTCTACAGACCACTAGGGTCCAGATCCAGACCTGCAGGTCCTCTACAGACCACTAGGGTCCAGATCCAGACCTGCAGGTCCTCTACAGACCACTAGGGTCCAGATCCAGACCTGCAGGTCCTCTACAGACCACTAGGGTCCAGATCCAGACCTGCAGGTCCTCTACAGACCACTAGGGTCCAGATACAGACCTGTATTTCCATCACAATCCTGTCTGACTCCTAACAGCCACCCTGCCGTGCTGTGATTGGTCTGGTACGTTTGGTACCGGCGTGTGGACTCCAGACATGATGGGGTGATTGTCCGGCCGTTATCTCGTTGGTGGGTTCATGCGTGAAAAGGCTGAGAGGCGGCGTTACTCACTCGGACCAGTCGGTGACGTAGCAGAACATGAGGCGGCGGGCGTGGTAGGGCAGCCAGCAGACCACGAAGGCGATGACGACTGCTCCTGGACAGACGGGGGGAGAACGCTTCGGTGAGCACCAACAAACGAGAGCGGAGGATCAGAACAACATCAGGCTGGAGCAAACACTTTCACCCCTTTTCCACCAAACCTTTTCCACCAAACGTCAGTTACGTCTCTACTAACGTCAGTTACGTCTCTGCTAACGTCAGTTACGTCTGCTAACGTCAGTTACGTCTCTGCTAACGTCAGTTACGTCTCTGCTAACGTCAGTTACGTCTCTGCTAACGTCAGTTACATCTCTGCTAACGTCAGTTACGTCTCCGCTAACGCCAGTTACGTCTCTGCTAACGTCAGTTACGTCGTTGCTAACGTCAGTTACGTCTCTAACGTCAGTTACATCTCTGCTAAAGTCAGTTACGTCTCTGTAAACGTCACTTACGTCTGTAAACGTCAGTTACGTCTCTGCTAACGTCAGTTACGTCTCTGCTAACGTCAGTTACGTCTCTGCTAACGTCAGTTACGTCTCTGCTAACGTCAGTTACGTCTCTGCTAACGTCAGTTACGTCTCTGCTAACGTCAGTTACGTCTCTGCTAACGTCAGTTACGTCTCTGCTAACTTCAGTTACGTCTCTGCTAACGTCAGTTACGTCTCTGCTAACGTCAGTTACGTCTCTGCTAACGTCAGTTACGTGTCCGCTAACGTCAGTTACGTGTCCGCTAACGTCAGTTACGTCTCTGCTAACGTCAGTTACGTCTCTGCAAACGTCAGTTACGTCTCTGCAAACGTCAGTTACGTCTCTGCTAACGTCAGTTACGCCGTTACAAACGTCAGTTACGTCTCTGCAAACGTCAGTTACGTCTCTGCTAATGTCAGTTACGTCTCTGCTAACGTCAGTTACGTCTCTGCAAACGTCAGTTACGTCTCTGCAAATGTCAGTTACGTCTCTGCAAACGTCAGTTACGTCTCTGCTAACATCAGTTACGTCACTGCTAACGTCAGTTACGTCTCTGCTAACATCAGTTACGTCACTGCTAACGTCAGTTACGTCTCTGCAAACGTCAGTTACGTCTCTGCTAACGTCAGTTACGTCTCTGCTAACGTCAGTTACGTCTCCGCTAACGTCAGTTACGTCTCCGCTAACGTCAGTTACGTCTCCGCTAACGTCAGTTACGTCTCCGCTAACGTCAGCTACATCTCTGCTAACGTCAGTTACGTCTCTGCTAACGTCAGTTACGTCTCCGCTAACGTCAGTTACGTATCCGCTAACGTCAGTTACGTCTCTGCTAACGTCAGTTACGTCTCTGCTCACGTCAGTTACGACTCTGCTAACGTCAGTTACGTCTCTGCTAACGTCAGTTACGTCTCTGCAAACTTCAGTTACGTATCCGCTAACGTCAGTTACGTCTCTGCTAACGTCAGTTACGTCTCTGCTCACGTCAGTTACGACTCTGCTAACGTCAGTTACGTCTCTGCTAACGTCAGTTACGTCTCTGCAAACTTCAGTTACGTCTCTGCTAACGTCAGTTACGTCTCTGCTAACGTCAGTTACGTCTCTGCTAACGTCAGTTACGTCTCTGCTAACGTCAGTTACGTCTCCGCTAACGTCAGTTACGTCTCCGCTAACGTCAGTTACGTCTCCGCTAACGTCAGTTACGTCTCCGCTAACGTCAGTTACGTCTCCGCTAACGTCAGCTACGTCTCTGCTAACGTCAGTTACGTCTCTGCTAACGTCAGTTACGTCTCCGCTAACGTCAGTTACGTATCCGCTAACGTCAGTTACGTCTCTGCTAACGTCAGTTACGTCTCTGCTCACGTCAGTTACGACTCTGCTAACGTCAGTTACGTCTCTGCTAACGTCAGTTACGTCTCTGCAAACTTCAGTTACGTCTCTGCTAACGTCAGTTACGTCTCTGCTAACGTCAGTTACGTCTCTGCAAACGTCAGTTACGTCTCTGCAAACGTCAGTTACGTCTCTGCTAACGTCAGTTACGTCTCTGCTAACGTCAGTTACGTCTCTGCAAACGTCAGTTACGTCTGCTAACGTGAGTTACGTTTCTGCGTTTGTGTGAAAGTTGAATTTAACAACCAGGTATTTGCTCTAATAGGACTTGGTCCATGTAGCTCCTCCGTGGACACATCTCTAAAAGACAGGTTGTCTCCTCCTCCTCCCATGATGCTTTGCTGCATCCAGATTCATTCTTATTTCAAAATGTCTCCGTCTCCCAGTCTTGATATTGCCGTTGGTCTTAATAACTCCGCCCCCTCTGCTTACGTAAGCGGTTCTTCCCTCTACACCAGAAAAGAGTTGCTGCTACCTTGGAACCGGTTCTTCTGGCCCGGAGACAGTTCTTTGTCAGTGGAAACAGAAATCCCGGTTCCAAACTCAGCACTGGCCCAGAACCAGAACCAGCTCTGGAACCGCTTTGGTGGAAAAGGGGTATTAGAGTTGGCCCGTTACCCGGAGGCAGTACTGTCCCAATCGATCCAATCATTTGATTGGAGAGTCAGTCGGTGTTTGATTGTGTGGGGAATCAGAAACCACAAGAGAACATCTTGATTGTCAAGTAAATGCTGCTATTTTTACAGCAAATCCACTAAAGTAAGTGGGGCAGTAACAGTTTAACTGGTGAGTCAGGCACGTCGTACGAGTAAACGGGTCAAGTCTGACGTCAGTCCATCAGGAAGGACAACCTGAAGAGAACAAAAAGTCCTGATCAAACAGACATCATTGTTGTTAATGTCAATATCCTGTATTTATCATCTTTATCTCCTCCTAAGACCTGGTACTGTTTGTTGCTTTGGTCCCTGAGAAGAAAGAAAACCTGATAACATACACGATAAAACATGTCCAAATATGTGCAGGCCCGGTCTCAAGAGGTTACATCACCACCTCCTCAGGAGCTGTGTTGTCCGGGTCCTGGCCGGTTTATGAACACACCTATATTGATCAGATCAGATTCTCTGGTGGATTTACATCCAGTATACCGCGGCATTACCCCTACCGTAACCCAGCTTTACCCCTCCCTTACCCCAACTTTACTACGGCCTTACCCCAACTTTACTACAGCCTTACCCCAACTTTACTACTGCCTTACCCCTCCCTTACCCCAACTTTACTACGGCCTTACCCCAACTTTACTACAGCCTTACCCCAACTTTACTACGGCCTTACCCCTCCCTTACCCCAACTTTACTACGGCCTTACCACAACTTTACTACGGCCTTACCCAACTTTACTACGGCCTTACCCCAACTTTACTACGGCCTTACCCCAACTTTACTACGGCCTTACCCCAACTTTACTACGGCCTTACGCAAACTTTACTACGGCCTTACCCCAACTTTACTACGGCCTTACCCCAACTTTACTACGGCCTTACCACAACTTTACTACAGCCTTACCCCTCCCTTACCCCAACTTTACTACGGCTTTACCCCAACTTTACTACGGCCTTACCCCAACTTTACTACGGCCTTACCCCAACTTTACTACGGCCTTACCCCAACTTTACTACGGCCTTACCCCTACTTTACTACGGCCTTACCCCAACTTTACTACGGCCTTACCACAACTTTACTACGGCCTTACCCAAACTTTACTACGACCTTACCCCAACTTTACTACAGCCTTACCCCTCCCTTACCCCAACTTTACTACGGCTTTACCACAACTTTACTACGGCCTTACCACAACTTTACTACGGCCTTACCCCAACTTTACTACGACCTTACCCCAACTTTACCACGGCCTTACCCCAACTTTACTACGGCCTTACCACAACTTTACTACGGCCTTACCACAACTTTACTACGGCCTTACCACAACTTTACTACGGCCTTACCCCAACTTTACTACGGCCTTACCCCAACTTTACTACGGCCTTACCCCAACTTTAATACAGCCTTACCCCAACTTGACCACAGCCTTACCCCAACTTTACTACGACCTTACCCCAACTTTACCACGGCCTTACCCAACTTTACTACAGCCTTACCCCAACTTTACTACAGCCTTACCCCAACTTTACTACGGCCTTACCACTGCCTTACCCCAACTTTACTACGGCCATACCACTTCTTTACCCCAACTTTACTACAGCCTTACCCCAACTTTACTATGGCCTTACCCCAACTTTACTATGGCCTTACCCCAACTTTACCACGGCCTTACCCCAACTTTACTACGGCCTTACCCCAACTTTACTACGGCCTTACCCCTACTTTACTACGGCCTTACCCAACTTTACTACGGCCTTACCACAACTTTACTACAGCCTTAGTCCAACTTTACTACAGCCTTACCCCAACTTTACTACGGCCCTACCCCAACTTTACTATGGCCTTACCCCAACTTTACTACGGCCTTACCCCGACTTTACTACGGCCTTACCCATCTTTACTACGGCCTTACCCCAACTTTACTACGGCCTTACCCAAACTTTACTACGGCCTTACCCCAACTTTTAATACGGCCTTACCCCAACTTTACTACAGCCTTACCCCAACTTTACTACGGCCTTACCCCAACTTTACTACGGCCTTACCCCAACTTTACTATGGCCTTACCCCAACTTTACTACAGCCTTACCCCAACTTTACTACGGCCTTACCCCAACTTTACTACAGCCTTACCCCAACTTTACTACAGACTTACCCCAACTTTACTATGGCCTTACCCCAACTTTACTACAGCCTTACCCCAACTTTACTACGGCCTTACCCCAACTTTACTACGGCCTTACCCCAACTTTACTACAGACTTACCCCAACTTTACTACGGCTTTACCCCAACTTTAATACGGCCTTACCCCAACTTTACTACGGCCTTACCCCAACTTTACTACAGACTTACCCCAACTTTACTACGGCTTTACCCCAACTTTAATACGGCCTTACCCCAACTTTACTACGGCCTTACCCCAACTTTACTACGGCCTTACCCCTCCCTTACCCCAACTTTAGTACGGCCTTACTCCAACTTTACTATGGCCTTACCCCAACTTTACTACGGCCTTACCCCTCCCTTACCCCAACTTTACTCCAGCCTTACCCCAACTTTACTACGGCCTTACCCCAACTTTACTACAGCCTTACCTCAACTTTACTACGGCCTTACCCCTCCCTTACCCCAACTTTACTACGGCCTTACCCCAACTTTACTACGGCCTTAACCCAACTTTAATACAGCCTTACCCCAACTTTACTCCAGCCTTACCCCAACTTTACTACGGCCTTACCCCAACTTTACTACAGCCTTACCTCAACTTTACTACGGCCTTACCCCTCCCTTACCCCAACTTTACTACGGCCTTACCCCAACTTTACTATGGCCTTATCCCAACTTTACTACGGCCTTACCCCAACTTTACTACAGCCTTACCCCTCCCTTACCCCAACTTTACTACGGCCTTACCCCTCCCTTACCCCAACTTTACTACGACCCTACCCCACCTTTACTATGGCCTTATCCCAACTTTACTACGGCCTTACCCAACTTTACCCCAACTTTACTACAGCCTTACCCCTCCCTTACCCCAACTTTACTACGGCCTTACCCCAACTTTACTACGGCCTTACCACTGCCTTACCCCAACTTTATTACGGCCTTACCACTGCCTTACCCCAACTTTACTACAGCCTTACCCCAACTTTATTACGGCCTTACCCCTGCCTTACCCCAACTTCACCACGACCTTAACGCCGGCAGTTCACCAGTTCATCACTGAACTAAACACGTGGACGGCTGCATACGCTGAGCTCCGGCTCCAACACGAATTAAAAATCAACCAAAACCAACGTTCAGAACCCATAACAGATGTAACTTCCCTCTTGATTGCACGACTAAAGAGATCTCCTTCTAGGGATGTGTCGTTCGCATCAGTAGCTTGTTATTGTGACTTAAATTACGTTCGAACATCGTTTGATGTCCAGTTAATCTAAACCATCTATCTAAACCAGTGTAGAGGAGGACTGGGCTATAAAAGAGTATATGAGTATAATAATCTGAATATATGAGCCAAAGATGTTCCTGGTGTTGGATTGTTTGACTGAACTTCAGCCAACGCAAATTCAAACAAGCTTCCGTGCCAAAACAAACATGCTGACACTAAATTAGGATCAAGAGTCATCACCGAGCCAAACTTTGGTAGTTCATTTCTGCCGGGTCGTACTTAGTAAAAGCAGAAGCTCCAGGAAGAAAAGGCTGGGCTGCCTCTGAGCCACGACCCAGGAATCACCTCAGAGCTAATTAGAATCAGAATCAGAATCAAGTTTATTAGGTCAGCTTAGAAAACTGTTTTTGACTTCGGATACACCGGCAGCGACACGATGGTATTGTGCGCCTGTTTTCCAAAGGGTAACATTGGGATAGTGGGGAGGGGGGGCGAAAAAAATACATCTTCACACTGAATATCATACATACACAGTATCAAGTTGCAAAAAAACACCTCGCAGCACACGAAGCACAGACGTCACAGGACTTGCATCATGGTGATGGGGGGTGGGCAAGTCGGGGGGGGGGGGATCCCGGCACAGTTCATCCAAGTGAGCGCCGCGAACGCATGGCGCTCGAACTCAAACGTCCTTGATTAATTAATTGGCCCTGCCCCTTCTCAACCTTTCCCCGACCCTGCACCCCAACCTGGGACTTGCTGATTGGGCCGGAGCTTCGGGAGCTGCGTGCTGGCCTGCGGTCCCCACCCCTGGTCATCCCGTTGCTGCTTCCACCTGCCTGCTGTGCTGTTGCCGTCCCTGACCCACCAGTCTGGCCTTCATCAGGAGGGTCCCCCCTTATGATCCAGGTCCTGGTCCAGGTTTCTTCCTCCTAAAGGGGAGTTTTTCTTGCCACTGTTTGGCTTAAGGTTTTTCTCCCACTAGGGGAGTTTTTACCTGCCATTGTTTATGTAATAATTGCTCGGGGGTTTATGTTCTGGGTCTCTGGAAAGCGTCTAGAGACAACTTTTGTTGTATTAGACGCTATATAAATAAAATTGAATTGAATTGAATTGAATTGAATTAACTGCATGAATTGAATTGAATTAACTGCAGATAAAATATGTGTAGGCCCGGTCTCAAGAGGTTACATCACCACCTCCTCAGGAGCCGTGTTGTCAAGGTCCAGCTGGCCGGTTTATGAACACACCTTTATTGATCGGATCAGATTCTCTGGTGGATTTACATCCATGTGTGGACTCGTGGACAAGACTAGTTTGGACAAGACTGGACAGGACTGGACTGTCTTGTCCTGTCTTGTCCAAGACTGGAAATGACGAGACAAGACTGAACTGAAGAAGACAATACAAGACTGGACAAGAGTGGTTTGGACAAGACTAGACAAGACTCTTCCCTCCTAAAGTTGAGTTTTTCTTGCCACTGTTTGGCTTAAGGCTTTTCTCCCAGTAGGGGAGTTTTTACCTGCCATTGTTTATGTAATAATTGCTTGGGGGTTTATGTTTATTTTTATGTTTATGTTCTGGATCTCTGGAAAGCGTCTAGAGACATCTGTTGTATTAGACGCTATACAAATAAAATTGAATTGAATTGAATTGACTGGAAAAGACTGGACGGGACAAGACAAGACTGGAGAAGACGTGCTGCTGCACAGCGATGCTGTTGTTCCAGAGCGGCTCCACAGAGATGTGAGGGGATCGCTTCACGTTTTGACATTTGCTGAAACAGAGAAGACGTCTCCCCTCCCGTCTCTGTCCTCATCGTGTTCGGCACACGCCGTCTTTGTGAAGTGTGAAAAGCATTGAGGCTTCTCATCACAAAGGGACGGCCGTGTGTCGTATCAGCAGCTAGCAGGTGTTTGCTCCACCGCCGAGCCGTGTTTGAGGACAGGAAGTGACAAACGGCTTAAAGAGCACAAACAGATACGACATCAAAGCCTTTTTTATTGGTGAGTAAACATTTCTGAGGCAGAACAACGGAGCTTTCATCCTCACGCAACGGCAGCCAATTAAAAGTTGTTGTGAGTCATTTAACTATTGTTTCCGAGCTCGCCTGCCGAAACAAAGCAACACGTCCAGAACGAGACTGACGAGGACCAAGAAATCACTGGAGGCCAAACCATGAAAACAAACAAACAAACAGTAGCTGAAATGCAATTAAAGTCCAGACCTAAGGCAAATAAACGGCTAATAGAACAGACTGATGCTCAGATAAACAGATTAAACTTAATTAAAAGTCGGGCAAAACACAACAAAATAAGATGTATGAAGAAGTAAAACACAACATGAAAAAATGGACAAATAAAATTCATAGAAAGCCAGAAAATAAAAGCGGGGGATGAGCTTTTGTTGGCGAAGACTGCGCTGCCCTCCGTCTGTAGGAAAACTGCCGATATAAGGGGGACAAACGGGTCTGTTGGTCCGGGCCCAGGGTAGGGGGGGTGCCCTGAACTGAAGAAAAAAAAAAATTCTTTAAATTCTCATTAAATTATGGAATCATTTTTCAAAATGTTTCAAAATATGCCTATTTGTGGAAAAAATATGTAGTATTTGAGTTACATAAAGGCTTGTTACTTGTTTTCTTCCTAATTGTCCTTGTGGTCAAGAACCCCCAACACAAAAATGTTTTGGCCGCTGATCAAAATTTGACGTTATCATTTAATTCAATCATTAGAATGGTCAAAATGTCCGGTCAGCACAAGTCCGGTGCTCAGAAAAGAAGAGAAAAGAGAAGAAGAGAAGAAGAAAATAGAGGCCTCAGAGATTCTCTACACAAATATTTTAAAAAGCTGGTGACGGTGAAGCTGGAATTAAAGTCAGCGTAGAGCAAGGTAAGAAACAGTTACAACGTTTACCAACCTTGTAACTTAACCTAACTGGCTAGCTCTAATGTTAACATCCATTAGCTTGTATAAAAACCTGAAGAACAGAGGGAGAGGAGAGGAAGAGGAGGAGGAGAGATCCGGCGCAGGGGGGCCCATCTTAGATTATTCTGTCCCCGGCCCCCGCAAGACTGTCAGCTGCCCTGCGTGTAGCGGCGGTTCTGGACCCGTGTAGCGTCCAACCAAGACGACCCAAAGAGGTCATGAAGAACCCGCATGGTACCGCTAAATAGGCCTGTGTTGAAAAAAATCGATTTTCTGATTACATTTTTTTTTTTTTTTTTTTTTTTTTTACCTTGTCTGCACACATATTAATGGTTGATTAATGGCACATGTCGAGCACTGGAAATCTGCAACAAAAACCACAAACGAAACACGAAACCGGCACGGAGCCGACCAAAACACGAGCAGCAATCGACCCAAATCTCGAGATCCGATAACAGTCTGAGCTAAGGACCGCGACCCAGACAATCCCCGGCCACCCGGTCCGGGCTGGACACGTGGCGAGGAGGCCCTCACCCTCCAGGCCAACGACCCCCACCCGGCGAGGGGCCAGCCTGCCCGGAGAGACAGAGCCGCCCCGGCCGCCGACAGGCACACACGCCCCCACGAAAGTGGCCCTCCAGGACCAGAGGGGCGCCCCGCCGCGGAGGCAGTGGGGGGGACCGGAGACGGGCCCGGAGAGAGGGAACCCCCCAACAGGGAGGGGGGACCGGAGACGGGCCCGGAGAGAGGGAACCCCCCCCAACAGGGCGACACCCGCGCTCCCATTCATCCATCCATTCACCTATCCGGTTCTAAAATAATAATAATAATAATATAATATACTAACCACAATAATGATGCACCGTTTCCCCCTCCCCAGAAGGGTCCAGCACCGTTTCCCCCTCCCCGGGGGGGTCCAGCACCGTCAGAAGGCACCCCAGGCTGCGCGCCGAGCCCCGCCAGGCCCGGGCATTGCGACCCACCTATCCCAGGCCGGCGAGGGAACGCGGGTGATGTGGGACCCCCTCCCGCCCCTGGTGTTGAGTGCATGTGATTAATGCCATAAAAACAGGGAGGGGGGGGGTCAGGGTATCATGTTGACAATGATCCCCGCCCTCCAGAACTAAGTGTCCTTGTTAAATGTATTTATTAAGTGTTGAATGTGCAGCGTCTATATTGATGTTAAAACCGTGAGGCGGGGAGTGCCGGACCACGCGGGACAATGTCCCCCACGCCCCGGACCCCCCGCCCCTTCGCCTATGTGCGTATGAATCGTGTAGGGGGGGCAGGAAGGAGAGCGGAGTCCGAAGCCAGAAGGCAGGACCAACAGAGCTGGCCCTGGAAGGATGCCCACGCTCCCCTACCGGCCGTCCAGTTGACGGGGGCCAGCCCACCAAGCCGGGCCAGGGCCCCACCGTACCTCCACGGGCGCCCCCGGCGCCGTCGGAGCCCCCAGGCGGAAAGGGAAATGGTCCAACATCCTTACATTCATACAGACAAGATACGACATAGACACCTGGGAATGGTGCCACCCCGCCGCCGCCCGCGGTCCCCAAAGGTCACGGAGTCCCCACAGATGAACGAGCATGCGACCCCCGCCCAGCGACGGAGGACCAAGGCAGCAATGCTCCCCCATCGCAGACAGCCACCCCCCACCCAGGCAGGGCCGGGCCCTCGAGCAGGACCCTGGCAGTTCTGGACCCGTGTAGCGGCAGTTCTGGACCCGTGTAGCGGCAGTTCTGGACCCGTGTAGCGTCCAACCAAGACGACCCAAAGAGGTCAAGAAGAACCCGCGAGGTACTGCTAATTAGGCCTGTGTTGAAAAAATCAATTTTCCGATTCTAAATCGATTTTCATATTAATTCCTGAAAATCAATGTGTATGTCTAAAGATCAATTTTTTTTTCATGATTACAACTTGAGCAACTGGTATTTTTTTGTTTATGCTCAAAAAAGGAATGTTTTCTTGGACACGAGAATAACTACTGCCATATTTTTGCCTTTGAATATGTTTAAAGGTATGAAAACATTAAAGTTTTCAGTTATAATTGAATACATTGTCTATATTTCATTACTGTATATATTGTCTTGGGGTTACATTTGCATAAAATGTTAAAAACCAAATTCTCAAATATTAAAAACCGAAATAGACCGAAAATGGAAAAAATAAAAACGGAACATGGGAAAAATTTAAACTGATTTCATACGACTCTGTTTCCTCCCTGGATCTGTTTGGTAATTCTGCCCCATGATGTTTCTGAAAGCAGTTCTATCAGCATTCTGGGAGCTGATTGTTCCTTACAGCATCATTAGCTGCAATACCTGCTGTTGAATCTCAATATAATACTAGTATTAATATGTTGCAGAACTACAGTTATGTAATTCATGCAACAGCTCAAAAAACAGTTTAAATAACACTAACACTAACAGTTTCCTGGATAAGGAAAGTGGATAAGTCCGGAGGAAACTTATCCAGTGTCCTCCAAGAAACTCCAGTTTCCTCTGAGGTTTCCAGTGAAACCATGAAGATGCTGGCAGAGAAGAGGAAAGTACTTCCTGTCCGTCGTGAACAACAGCTCTGTTAGAGTTTGTGTGTCGGGGCGGTGCCACTCACGCAGGACCAGAACCCCGTGGCGGAGCGACTGGGCCCGGTTGGACTCCACGCTGGTGTTGAACATGGAGGGGTTTCCCGCCCCGGCCGCGCAGGGGCGGCGGTCCTGCTCGGCCTCGCGGAACATCCTTAGCAGCTGGTTGGCGATGACCCCGTTGAGCACGGAGATGGCTACCATGGGAACCACGAAGGACAGGAGGGCGTTCACCTGTCGGGGGGTTTGGTAGAAACGGGAGAGGGGGTTAGGGTTAGGGAGGGTGGGGGTAGAGACGGGAGAGGTGGGTTAGGGTTAGGGTTAGGGGGAGGGGGGTAGAAACGGGAGCGGGTAGAAATGGGAGCGGGGTGGTTAGAGGGGGGGCATTTTCTCGACATTTTGACTTTTTTCTCAAAATTTGGACTTTCCAAAACCAGTGTTCCATGGATCACTGGTTCTTGGTAACTGTACCAAATATTAATGTCCATGGACCACTGGTTCTTGGGGTAACTGTACCAAATATTAATGTCCATGGACCACTGGTTCTTGGTAACTGTACCAAATATTAATGTCCATGGACCACTGGTTCTTGGGGTAACTGCACAAATATTAATGTCCATGGACCACTGGTTGTTGGGGTAACTGTACCAAATATTAATGTCCATGGACCACTGGTTCTTGGTAACTGTACCAAATATTAATGTCCATGGACCACTGGTTCTTGGTAACTGTACCAAATATTAATGTCATGGACCACTGGTTCTTGGTAACTGTACCAAATATTAATATCCATGGACCACTGGTTCTTGGTAACTGTACCAAATATTAATGTCCATGGACCACTGGTTCTTGGTAACTGTACCAAATATTAATGTCATGGACCACTGGTTCTTGGTAACTGTACAAATATTAATGTCCATGGACCACTGGTTCTTGGTAACTGTACAAATATTAATGTCCATGGACCACTGGTTCTTGGGCTAACTGTACCAAATATTAATGTCCATGGACCACTGGTTCTTGGGGTAACTGCACCAAATATTAATGTCCATGGACCACTGGTTCTTGGGCTAACTGTACCAAATATTAATGTCCATGGACCACTGGTTCTTGGGGTAACTGTACCAAATATTAATGTCCATTAGGGGTGTAACAATATATCGTGCCACGAAATTTCGCGATACAAAAATGTCACAATACGTGTCGTGGAGGTGACAAAGTGTATCGCGATATTGTGTTATTAATATTAATCTATTGTGTTTACTAGTAACGCGCATCCGACCGCGACCGCGACCGGACCGCGCGGACCAAAATCTTCCTCCGCTCAGAAAAAACTAGTCCCGTTTTGCAGTCCCGTTTTGAGGTCTGAACCTTTACTTATGTAAGTCTGGTGTAGAGTTAAGCCTTACCTTATTAAATTAAACCTTTTTGGGGTCATGAGTAGAATAAACACGGAGACAACTTCTGCTAAGTTCGAGTGTACTTTAATGTCCGCTCAACAGCGTAGGATTTTAGAACATCAACACAGCACCTAGTGCTGTATCACTCCGCCCAATCTAAAACAGACTAATCACTACAGATTAACTGACTGGTGTAATTATAGTCCCTGATTTACAGAATATAAAGAATATATTTATAAAATAATGAACCCTGAATTAACAAAATAACCTTCTTAACAAAAATAAATCTCCTCTTACACTTATAAAGTGAGCATGAATCAATCTTTTTTATGATGTAAAATTGTATGTATTTATTTACTTGTATTTATTTATTTAATTTAAGTTGTTAAATTTCTGGAAAAGAAAAAAGTCAAATCATACATGAGAGAAACTATTCAGTTTGTGGCAAAATATTTTTACTTGTATGAAACTGAATATGCATAATGCGCGGAACATCCTTAGCAGCTGGTTGGCGATGACCCCGTTGAGCACGGAGATGGCTACCATGGGAACCACGAAGGACATGAGGGCGTTCACCTGTCGGGGGGTTTGGTAGAAACGGGAGAGGGGGTTAGGGTTAGGGAGGGTGGGGGTAGAGACGGGAGAGGTGGGTTAGGGTTAGGGTTAGGGTTAGGGGGGTAGAAACGGGAGCGGGTAGAAATGGGAGCGGGGTGGTTAGAGGGGGAGCGTTTTCTCGACATTTTGACTTTTTTCTCAAAATTTGGACTTTCCAAAACCAGTGTTCCATGGACCACTGGTTCTTGGGGTAACTGTACCAAATATTAATGTCCATGGACCACTGGTTCTTGGTAACTGTACCAAATATTAATGTCCATGGACCACTGGTTCTTGGTAACTGTACCAAATATTAATGTCCATGGACCACTGGTTCTTGGGGTAACTGTACCAAATATTAATGTCCATGGACCACTGGTTCTTGGGGTAACTGTACCAAATATTAATGTCCATGGACCACTGGTTCTTGGGGTAACTGTACAAATATTAATGTCCATGGACCACTGGTTCTTGGTAACTGTACAAATATTAATGTCCATGGACCACTGGTTCTTGGAAACTGTACCAAATATTAATGTCCATGGACCACTGGTTCTTGGGGTAACTGTACAAATATTAATGTCCATGGACCACTGGTTCTTGGGGTAACTGTACAAATATTAATGTCCATGGACCACTGGTTCTTGGTAACTGTACCAAATATTAATGTCCATGGACCACTGGTTCTTGGGGTAACTGTGCCAAATATTAATGTCCATGGACCACTGGTTCTTGGTAACTGTACCAAATATGAATGTCCATGGACCACTGGTTCTTGGTAACTGTACCAAATATTAATGTCCATGGACCACTGGTTCTTGGTAACTGTACCAAATATGAATGTCCATGGACCACTGGTTCTTGGTAACTGTACCAAATATTCATGTCCATGGACCACTGGTTCTTGGTAACTGTACCAAATATTAATGTCCATGGACCACTGGTTCTTGGGGTAACTGTACCAAATATTAATGTCCATGGACCACTGGTTCTTGGTAACTGTACCAAATATTAATGTCCATGGACCACTGGTTCTTGGTAACTGTACCAAATATTAATGTCCATGGACCACTGGTTCTTGGGGTAACTGTACCAAATATTAATGTCCATGGACCACTGGTTCTTGGGGTAACTGTACCAAATATTAATGTCCATGGACCACTGGTTCTTGGGGTAACTGTACAAATATTAATGTCCATGGACCACTGGTTCTTGGTAACTGTACAAATATTAATGTCCATGGACCACTGGTTCTTGGAAACTGTACCAAATATTAATGTCCATGGACCACTGGTTCTTGGGGTAACTGTACAAATATTAATGTCCATGGACCACTGGTTCTTGGGGTAACTGTACAAATATTAATGTCCATGGACCACTGGTTCTTGGTAACTGTACCAAATATTAATGTCCATGGACCACTGGTTCTTGGGGTAACTGTGCCAAATATTAATGTCCATGGACCACTGGTTCTTGGTAACTGTACCAAATATGAATGTCCATGGACCACTGGTTCTTGGTAACTGTACCAAATATTAATGTCCATGGACCACTGGTTCTTGGTAACTGTACCAAATATGAATGTCCATGGACCACTGGTTCTTGGTAACTGTACCAAATATTCATGTCCATGGACCACTGGTTCTTGGTAACTGTACCAAATATTAATGTCCATGGACCACTGGTTCTTGGGGTAACTGTACCAAATATTAATGTCCATGGACCACTGGTTCTTGGTAACTGTACCAAATATTAATGTCCATGGACCACTGGTTCTTGGTAACTGTACCAAATATTAATGTCCATGGACCACTGGTTCTTGGGGTAACTGTACCAAATATTAATGTCCATGGACCACTGGTTCTTGGGGTAACTGTACCAAATATTAATGTCCATGGACCACTGGTTCTTGGGGTAACTGTACAAATATTAATGTCCATGGACCACTGGTTCTTGGGGTAACTGTACAAATATTAATGTCCATGGACCACTGGTTCTTGGTAACTGTACAAATATTAATGTCCATGGACCACTGGTTCTTGGAAACTGTACCAAATATTAATGTCCATGGACCACTGGTTCTTGGGGTAACTGTACAAATATTAATGTCCATGGACCACTGGTTCTTGGGGTAACTGTACAAATATTAATGTCCATGGACCACTGGTTCTTGGTAACTGTACCAAATATTAATGTCCATGGACCACTGGTTCTTGGGGTAACTGTGCCAAATATTAATGTCCATGGACCACTGGTTCTTGGTAACTGTACCAAATATGAATGTCCATGGACCACTGGTTCTTGGTAACTGTACCAAATATTAATGTCCATGGACCACTGGTTCTTGGTAACTGTACCAAATATGAATGTCCATGGACCACTGGTTCTTGGTAACTGTACCAAATATTCATGTCCATGGACCACTGGTTCTTGGTAACTGTACCAAATATTAATGTCCATGGACCACTGGTTCTTGGTAACTGTACCAAATATTAATGTCCATGGACCACTGGTTCTTGGTAACTGTACCAAATATTAATGTCCATGGACCACTGGTTCTTGGTAACTGTACCAAATATTAATGTCCATGAACCACTGGTTCTTGGTAACTGTACCAAATATTAATGTCCATGGACCACTGGTTCTTGGTAACTGTACCAAATATTAATGTCCATGGACCACTGGTTCTTGGTAACTGTACCAAATATTAATGTCCATGGACCACTGGTTCTTGGTAACTGCACCAAATATTAATGTCCATGGACCACTGGTTCTTGGGGTAACTGTACCAAATATTAATGTCCATGGACCACTGCTTCTTGGTAACTGTACCAAATATTAATGTCCATGGACCACTGCTTCTTGGTAACTGTACCAAATATTAATGTCCATGGACCACTGGTTCTTGGTAACTGTACCAAATATTAATGTCCATGGACCACTGGTTCTTGGGGTAACTGTACCAAATATTAATGTCCATGGACCACTGGTTCTTGGTAACTGTACCAAATATTAATGTCCATGGACCACTGGTTCTTGGGGTAACTGTACCAAATATTAATGTCCATGCACCACTGGTTCTTGGGGTAACTGTACGGGTCACTGTCAAGTCCAACTGACGCTAATTTAAGCCCATAATCGTCTGTTATCCCGTCTTCTCCACTAGTTGCAAACGTTTGCAGAGACGTAACTGACGTTTGCAGAGACGTAACTGACGTTTGCAGAGACGTAACTGACGTTTGCAGAGACGTAACTGACGTTTGCAGAGACGTATCTGACGTTTGCAGAGACGTAATGACGTGGCTCCTCTTAGCACACGAGCTGTGGAAAAACAAACCGGTTCTCAGCTGGTTCCTAGTTGAAGGAGTTGTTAACCAGAACTGGCCCTGGAACCGGTTTGGTGGAAAAGGGTTATCAGTGGGGGTGGGATTCCTGCAGTATGAATGATCAAAGCTTAAAACTAAAGAATTTAAGGTCATGACTGGAGGGCAGTAGGTGTAGAAACCGAGGAAACCTTCAACTAACGATGTTTTTCCGTTTTAACACGAGCAGCTTCCATCACAAATCCAGTTAAAAGTCTCCACATTCCTCATTAAGAGGCCAGAACGTCTTTAAAGTGTAATTAAATCCGAAGGACGAGCTTTGCACTTGTGGCGATGTTGTTGCTGCTTACGTAAGACGTGTGGAAAGCTTCCCTCCAAGGTCTCCGTGGTTACATAAAACTGTTTCTCTCATTCTTCCTCCCCCGTCTTCACCATCAAACATCTGAACTCCTCAACTCTGTCAAACAGGAGGAGAGACGGGAACGACGGCATGAAGCTCTGCCCCTGACCGTCACCTAGACCCGCACCGTATCCAGTTTCCTCCGGGAGACTGGACTTATCCAGGAAACTGGATAAGTCCGGAGGAAAATGGACTGATCCAGTTTCCTCCAGGAGACTGGACTTATCTGGTCCAGTCTAATACCAATTCAACTCCACCTTTTCAACTATAAATCTATCTCGCTCTCAGATCCGCCATGTTTGTTACACAAAAACGTCATCAACGGGAATTTATCTTTCTTTCTTTCTTTCTTTCTTTCTTTCTTTCTTTCTTTCTTTCTTTCTTTCTTTCTTTCTTTCTTTCTTTCTCTCTCTCTCTCTCTCTCCCTCCCTCCCTCCCTCCCTCCCTCCCTTCCTTCCTTCCTTCCTTCCTTCCTTCCTTCCATCATTCCTCTCTCCTTCCTTCCTTCCTTCCTTCCTTCCTTCCTTCCTTCCTTCCTTCCTTCCTTCCTTCCTTCCTTCCTTCCTTCCTTCCTTCCTTCACGTACGTTGTGCGTGGATTTAACACAGAACCATAAATCAGCTTTACACAAAAACGTCATCAACGGGAATTTATGGTTTTTACTGCAAGATGACAAATTCTTATCGTGAGGAATTTTTTTTGACGGTAAATCGTGAACGGTAAAATATCACCCATTCCTTGTGCCATGTATATATTTTATATCTTATATTTGCTATACTGTGTATAGATGTGTGTATATGTATATGTGTATGTGTGTATACATGCATATATGTGATTTTCTTTTTCTCTTTTGTCTAGTTATTGTCAGCATACGGTTTTTGTCTAGTTATTGTCAGCATACGGTTTTTGTCTAGTTATTGTCAGCATATGGTTCTTGTGCAATGTTCCTTTTACTTGTACTCTGTTGCTTTGTAGAGAGGACTACATTTCCTGCTTCTGAACTACATCTCCCATCTTGGTGGGAGTGGTGCAGCGGGTGCTGCTGATTGCCTTGATGAACCACATGAGATTGTTCATTGAACTCATGTGCTGACTATTACCCCGATGAAGGTCTTCTGACCGAAAGCTTGGTTTATTAAAGACACTTGCATTGATCCAAGTGTGCAGATCCTCTTTGTTACATAGTCTACACATGGTTTTCTGGCACCTTGGCATGTTTTGGTCGTGAGTGCGGTGACTGGCCCCGGGTCATAAACACGTACAAATATAAAACCTTCTCTGGGACAGAGGAAGCGACAGGAACTGCTAACCGTTCTCGTCATCCATCATCCCAACTGAAGTGGACAGCGTTTGTAAATAAAGAGCCAGACTCCTCCCATCACCCCCCGACTGGCGACCCGGCCCGGTCCACGTAAACACGGCATCCATCCTCCCCGAGCAGGAAATATTACAAATATTTACACCAGCCTGACAATGTTTAGACCAAGGTCTGGTACCGGCTACGCCGCACGAGTCTGCTGCTGGTTTTATGTTCACAAGCAGAAACGGACCTGGCTTCTGTCGGTGTCACGCCCGACACTGACACTTACAGAACACAAACCACAAAATAGAAGCTGTTGAAATAAAAATAAACAGGAGACGGTTTTAATGGACGAACCCAGGGCTGCCACTAGGGTCCAGATCCAGACCTGCAGGTCCTCTACAGACCACTAGGGTCCAGATCCAGACCTGCAGGTCCTCTACAGACCACTAGGGTCCAGATCCAGACCTGCAGGTCCTCTACAGACCACTAGGGTCCAGATCCAGACCTGCAGGTCCTCTACAGACCACTAGGGTCCAGATCCAGACCTGCAGGTCCTCTACAGACCACTAGGGTCCAGATCCAGACCTGCAGGTCCTCTACAGACCACTAGGGTCCAGATCCAGACCTTCAGGTCCTCTACAGACCACCAGGACCAGCATGTGACCCGGTTTCTGTGGCCAGTCCTCTGGTGTTATCATGTTTACTCTGACTGGCTGGTGCAGCAACGTTCAGGTGAAGAAGATAAGAGGTTTTGTTCGTGTCGCTCACAAACACACCTGAACGTGTCGTTTCTGCTCCCGGGTCCACAAAAGACCGGCTCTGAGTCCAGGTCCTGGTTCTGTCTCTTAAACGCTCCATTGTGTAACAAGAAATATTCTTCACAAGAGGAAAACATTCAGGACAGTTGGGAGTCTTCGCCGGAGAGAACGTCCCAGCAGCAGCTAATCCTAACCCTACCCTACCCCTAACTTACCCAACTTTGACCTAACTCTACCCCTACTCTAAAGTAGCGATGCACCGAAATGAAAATTTGTGGCCGAAACCGAAAATAATAATAAACACTTGGCCGAATACCGAACGATACTGAACATGGTTCTTCGCAGTTTTTCATTTATTTTGACAATTTTTTGACCATTGCATAAATCAAATAAATTTGATTTAGGCATGCTTTTAAAGGAAAAAAATCTTTTACAAAATTACAAGGTAGAAAACATTTGTTGAACATAAAAAAATGAACATTTTTTAATTTCCCAGCATTTCTTAAATATTCCAGCAGACATTATACCAGCAAAGAACAATAACTTAAAATAAATAAATTAGCAAAATACATTTTTTGGCCATCTTTGAGCTTACGTTAGGCTTAACTGACTGAACATTGTAACATAGGCCTTAAAACAATAAAAATGCATTAAAGCGCTCAGGGTTTTTTATCATTTCAAATGATAAATCAAACTTGTAGCTGAAAGACTTTGCAGATGTGCCCCCTCTAGATATTTGAGCAGAACATTCATTGCAAACAGCCATTCTTGTATTATTCTTTGCCACTCTAAAATACTTCCACACTGCTGACATGTTTGCACCACTTCACTCCACGCTCTTTTATCTGTTTAATTTCCTCATCTAAACGCACCTGTAATAGATTGATTTATGTTGCTTTGGTTCCACCTGCTGGTGAATGTTGGTAAAATTCTTATGTGGTTAGTTTTTGGTTAGCCAACGATTTATGTGGCACGCAACAGTTACGGAGCGGCCAGTCTATTTCCTTATATTACAACGCCGTTATTAATTGTTCGGTTTTTTTCCCACTTATTCCACCGAACACCGAAAGTGATTTTTTGCCATTTTCGGCCGAACAATTTCGGTTACCGAACAATCGGTGCATCACTACTCTAAAGCCTAAATTATGCTTCTGTGTTAAATCGACGCAGAGCTTACGCCATAGGGTACGCGGCGACAAGCACCCTACAGCGAGGCCTACGCCGTAGTCTGACGTGCCCCCCCAAAAAAATGTAACTACGCGTTGACGCGACGCAGACCCAACGCAGACAGAGAGGGCTGTGATTGGTTCGCTTGGTAGCAACGCATTTCCGGTTCCGGTTCGTGAAGCAGTAGTGAACTTTCAGCGCTCTTTTCTTCCTGCGTGTTTTTTTTGTTTTTTTTGGGTTGTTTTGGGTTTTTTGCACAATAGTTGTCCTTATCTCTTTGATTCCCTGTGACCGGAAAAGCCGGAAGCTAAACAAAGTATCAACTAGCGCTCTGGGGGTGTGTTGCACCGCGGAGAAATGGAGTGACGGAGAAGTCCGAAGGGTTCACGACGGCGTCACAGCAACTCTAACTCTATCCTACCCTAACTCTAACCCTAACCCTACTCTAACCCTATCCTACCCCTAACTTACCCTACTCTAACCCTATCCTACCCTAACTCTAACCCTAACCCTACTCTAACCCTATCCTACACCTAACCTACCCTACTCTAACCCTATCCTACCCTACTCTAACCCTATCCTACCCTACTCTAACCCTATCCTACCCCTAACCTACCCTACTCTAACCCTATCCTACCCCTAACTTACCCTACTCTAACCCTATCCTACCCTAACTCTAACCCTAACCTACCCTAACTCTAACCCTATCCTACCCTAACTCTAACCCTATCCTACCCTAACTCTAACCCTAACCCTACTCTAAGGCCCAATCCCAATACACCCCCTACTTTTCTTCACTAGCCCTACTTTCTTTCACTAGCCCTTCTTTTCTTCACTACACCTAAAAAAGAAGGGACAGATTTTAGGGCACTTGAAATCTTCCCAGGGGCCTGTCCCAATACTCCCCCTACCCCTCGTTTTCATCCCTACCCTGATCAGGAAGCTGAGAGCCAAAAGCTGTTTTAATTTCAGCTGTAGCGCTGTTAATATGGCAGTTTTAATATTTTTTCAGGCGTAAAAGTAACCGTTAAGATCCCCAACCTGGGCTCAGTTTATCCAAATAACGCCTGTTAAGAAATTTGATCCGATGTTTTCGGCGATGATGAGACCAGGGCGCAGCAGCAGCAGCAACAGCAGCAGCAGCAGCAGCAGCAGCAGCAGCAGCAGCAGCAGCAGCAGCAGCAGCAGCAGCAGCAGCAGCAGCAGCAGCAGCAGCAGCAGCAGCAGCAACAGCAGCTGCAGCAGCAGCAGCAGCAGCAGCAGCAGCAGCAGCAGCAGCAGAAACCTGCAGCTCTGTTGAAAATGACCACTGGCTGATATAAATCATTTAGGAAGATAAATGTTGGTTTAATTGATGAAATCTAACAGTTGTAGCTACGCCGTGATTTCTGCCTGCCTGCCGGCTCCGGAGCTGATTTATGGTTCCGCGTTAAATCGATGCAGAGCCTACGGCGTAGGGTACGGCGTGCGTCGCCGCGTAACCTACGCCGTAGGCTCTGCATCGATTTAACGCGGGACCATAAATCAGTCTTTATTCCGGCGAGGTTGCAACAACGGGCAAACGAGTGATTATGTACATTCACTGAGTGAATATTATGAAAGTAAAATATATATTTCTCGCTAGAAATCATTATTCATTCATACACATTCTCTCTGGTGGTGGTAAGCTACGTTTGTAGCCACAGCTGCCCTGGGGCAGACTGACAGAAGCGTGGCTGCCATATCACGCCTAACGGCCCCTCCGACCACCACCAACATTCATACACATTCAAACACATTCACACGGGGCAAGCTGGGTAAGGTGTCTTGCCCAGGGACACTACGACAGAAAACTGGGACAGAGCGGGATTCGAACCGCCGACCTTCGGATCATTGGACGACCCGCTCTACCACCTGAGCTACTGCCGCCCCATTTTATTCACTAAAAAATAAGAAATGTCCGCCATGTTTGTTTTTTTTTTGATTCAGTCCGCAAATGAAGACGAAAAGCATTCTGGGAAATCTTTTTGTCCCTAGGTCAGCTAGTCAGCATCGGAAATCCCTACAAACGTAGGGAAAAATTCATAGCCACTACACTAGTTTTCGTCACTACCCCTAGGTGGAAAGAGGAATTGGGACACCACTACCCTCACGGGAACGCGCAAAATTTAGGGGTAGGGATGAAAACTAGGGGTAGGGGGAGTATTGGGACAGGCCCTAACCCTATCGTACCCCTAACCTACTCTACTCTAATCCTACCCTACCCGTAACTTACCCTACTTTAACCCTATCCTACCCTACCCCAACCCTACCCTACCCCTAACCCCACCCTAACATTACCCTAACCCTACCCCCAGGATAAGACTGCGTCCAGTGCTCGCAGAAGTCCAAACACAAACCAGCCAGGAGCTCCTCTTCCTCCACATTTTTAGAACTACATGTAGCAACGGCTGGAAGATGAGGGATTTGACTCTGCAGCGGCTTTGGAAACATCAGCGTGTAATGATGCCGTTAAGTGGAAATAATTAAACCCTTGTCCCACACAGCTGCTCGTTGTTGCTGTTATAGTGGCGTCGAGCCACATTATTCTGCAGCAGTTTTGCTTTTATACGTGCTGCTTTATGATTTTACACTGTTGGAGTGAAAGTTGCACATTAAACCCAGAGGGTGAGACTGTAACAGTCATTATGAACCTCAATCCTTTACAATTAAGGCACCAGATGACCAGACGAGTTTACACCTCGTTAATGAGCTGTAACGAGCCCGACTTGGGCTCAGACCCGAGGCTCCTCGTCTGAGCTTTGTCACGGATAAACACGGCAAATCAGCTGGAACTCGGGCACTTGTGGTGCCTCTGCAGCGCTCTTGATTCCAGGAACCGTAGACGTCTCCAAGACAACAGGAAATGAGAACGAGAGACAATGAGCTCTCTGCTGGAAATGTATACATAAAACAAGCTCTGCTCAAGAGGAGAAGGGGTTCCTCGAACGGGTTATCTGCTGCTGGTGACGAGGCCAACCGCTGCTACATGCCACAACGAGGGCAGATTAGACCAAAAGGACAAGTCCAGTCCTCTCAGGGCCGGTCCTGGGGCTTTGGTGGCCCAAGTGCAAACACCAAATCACACACACTGCTAACGTCTGAATGAACAGACAGATGGAAAACCAGCGGTGGGTAGTAGTAACGAGTTACATTTACTCTGTTACATTTACTTGAGTAAGTTTTGGGAAATGTTGTACTTTTAGGAGTAGTTTTGAATCACTATACTTTTTACTTTTACTTGAGTAGATTTGTGAAGAAGAAACTGTTCCTCTTACTCCGCTACATTAGGCTACGTTGAGCTGTTACTTTTCTTTTATCCTTTTATCCACGTACGCGTCAATCTCATGACATCACTGGGTGATTCTTTTGGGGAAAATGTTTGTTTTTACATGTTTTGTCACATTTACACAGACTCAAACACACACAGAGTTTCTATGAGTTCATGTTTGTTCAAGTTCTGCCTGGTTAAAAAAGAAAAGTACAAAGGCTGGAAATTTTGTGCTACTTGTGCTTAATTTATTTTTTTATTCTGATATATTTTATTTATTTTATTGTTTATTAAAGTACTTGAATTGACTTTAAGATTATTTTAATTTAAGATATTTTTTATTAATTTTAATTAATTTTATTATTTTATTGATTTAATTTGCCTGAAGATGATTATTTTGTACTTTTGTCTGTTTGAATGGTTGTGTTAAAAAAATAAATCAGACATTACTCAACAGTTACTCAGTACTCGAGTAGTTTTTTCACCAAATACTTTTTTACATTTACTCAAGTATTTATTTGGATGACTACTTTTTACTTCTACTTGAGTCCTATTATTCTGAAGTAACAGTACTTTTACTTGAGTACAATCTTTGGCTCCTCTACCCAGCTCTGTGGACAACTAAAAACACTAAAATAATGAATGATTTTGTGTTAACTAACTCAAACAGAACCCCTTTTAGAACCCTTCGGCTCATGTGGTCCCCCTTAGCAGCAGGAACTGGCCCCGTCATCGGTTCCTACACTGATTACCCCCCCTGAAATAAATGATGAGCTCTGCTGGAACCCAAGTATTGATCGGGTCCAGTGGTCTAAACATCCGGCTATCGGGTAGCAGGAGTCCGAACGGTCCACCTGAAAGAGCGGTGAAATGAACCGAGGCGTTTGCTGCAACTGGGCTGTCAGCAAGCTCCGCCCCTCAGACACAGACGAACCAATGGCTGTTGAGTATCGGTTCCACGGGGACCAGAACTCAGACACCTGTAGCTTCCACCTCAACAGGAAAACTCTGGGGGATCCTTTAGAGCTAGTTAGCTATTTAAAGGAGCATGAGGTTCCTTTTAAGAAATGAGACTCTCTAGCGCCACCCTTCATCCCGGCGCCGTCGGGGGTACTGCAGCCAACAGTGAAGCCGGCACAGGAGAACGGGGAGAACGTGCATGCAGCGTCATGTGACGTCACATCCGCAGGGCAGCGCGGGAAATTCCGGGCACAATTGCAGCACATTTTGCAGCACACAGCCTGTTCAAGGCAACGGAGAGATACACTAGAGGAAACATTCTTTTGGGTTTGGAACGCTTCATCTGACATTATTACTAGAAAAATTAAAACGTATACAATTTTTTTTCATAAATCCAGCCTCAAGCTCCTTTAATAAAAGAAAATTTGTTTGCGAAATTGACTTGGCTATTTCATATTTAATGCTAGTTAGACCTGAGGGATACATTTGTGACGATAACGAAGCCTAAAGCTGGAGATTGTAACGTTACAGCTCGGCCTAACGTTACTCTTCCACGTCTGACGAGGACAAAGTTTCATCAACCGTAAACACATGTAGCTAATAACCCAGTCAGGAATTGGTGAATACAGTGATATAAGCAGAATAAAACACATTCAAAAGTTATTATAAGCCAGGCTTAAAACTTGACACCATAAAAAAAAGGAAAAAAATAAGAATTACAAGTGGGGGTCTGGAAAACGGTGGTGAACAATCTAAGCAACTGGTTGGGAAGTGACATACCATTATCTCTCACCATTATCTCTCAGATTCTGCCTATTGGGGGACAGAAGCCAAATACACAACATAACAAGTGGAGAATTCTCTGTAATCATAGCAGGGACTACAACAATGGCTGCCAGGACGATACTTAAACTGTGGAAAACACCCAAACCCCCTGAACTGAAAGAGTGGATAAACATTATGATAAAGACAGCTTCATATGAACTCATGCTCAAAAGGTTGACCAACACAAACAAGACCAAGACACCAGTCTGGGACTCGTTCTGGGCCCACATCACATTGCCTGATGAGCCTACAGTATCAGAATCAGAATCACGTTTATTTGGCCAGGTCGGTCAGACACGGATGAATACGTATATGAATACCTATATGAAAACCTCCCTCCGATTGTATTTTATCCAGCACTATAATCCATTGTATGGATCTGCTCTCCAACTCTGTAACCATCAACATGCTCCTTTTATGAATGGTAACGTTCACACTGTATCTTTATTAGGGCCCGAGCACTGACAGTGCGAAGGCCCTATTGTATCTGTATGATTATATTCATGATTCATTCATGATTGATATTTTTCTTGTTTTTCTCGTTTTTCTTCCGACGAAATGAGGTCCTTTTTTCCCCCTAAACGTGCCCCAAAAGTCACCAAATTTTGCACCAAGCCAGGCCTGGCAAAAAATGTGATATTTAATGGTTTGCATTAATGGGCGTGGCCTAACGGCTCAACAGCGCCCCCTAGAAAACTTGGTGCCTCAAGCCCCACAATACGGTTTGACGTACATGCACGAAAATCGCTACACACCTGTATCATGTCACAACTTAAAGAAAATTCTATTGGCGCCATGGCCAAAACCCAACAGCAAGTCGGCCATTTTGAAATAATCTTGTCATTTTGGCGCAATTTATGCCATTCCTTCTGCAGTTAATATGGCCCGAACCGTAACGACAATAATCAAAATGTGCGTCTCCATCCTGCGACAACGCGCATTACTTTTCTCAGTCAAAAGCGTTACGTGGTGCCGATAGACGCCAAAAAGCGCCAAATCAACAAAGGGGTCCCTGGGCTAAAAAAAGTTTGAAGTCCCCTGTAGGCCGTAAGGTGAACCCCGTTATCGTTTCATCCCGCTCCCACCTTTGGAGACGATACAATCTTTACATCATAAAAAAAGATTGATTCATGCTCACCTTATAAGTAAAAGTTCAGAGCTCAAAACCCTGCAAGAGTCCCGTGATCGGGACCAAAACGGTACTAGTTTGTTCTGAGCGGAGTGAGATTTTGGTCCACGGGTCGAGGTCGTCACATGATCCCGCTGCACCAATAGGATGTTACTAGTAAACACAACGGCAATATGGCGGCGACCTTAGAGTCTTCTGCCTTCCGCATGATGATGAAAACAAACCCCAAAAGTCGTCAAAAATGATCAGAAATGATCTGAAACCGTGCTAAATACACTGCCACGTCAACGAAGAACTTTGAGATTATTGGACAACAAGGTGGACCTTATCTAAAGTATCTCCAAACACTTGATTGGATACCAGGACATGTAGCCTATGTATTTTTCTATAGATAAGAACACTATTCTTTCGTTTGTTTTTAACATTCATTTGTTTAACTTGCTATTCCAGATTAATCTGATCTTGTCACCAATTTGATTTATATGGAACTGAGTTATATGTAATTTATGTAAATAATAATGTAAATAATGATAACAATAATTAACCATAATAATAATTTGTGCCATTAGAGATTAAATTGCCAAAAACAGGAGATGGTGATCTTCCGATTCCAACGATTCCTTTACATTGTCTTGTATTAATCTATGTAATGTTGTTATTGTTAATGTGGCTTTTTGCTGGTTATTGCTGTTTTTTTCAGTTTTTTTTTTTAAAATCCCAACCTTTGCGTAGAAGGTGGCGTGTGCATCTTTCAAGCCCTGTTTTGTGCGCACACAAGCTTGATAAATGAGGCCCCAGGTGCAGAGTGCGAAATACGGGGGGGTTCGGGGGGGTCCGCCCCCCCCGATTAAGCCTTGAGCCCCCCTGAAGGACTCAAAAGCCAAATTTAGGGGGGGGTCTCAATGTTGTCAAAAAAATAAATAAATTAGGCTATATAATATAATATGATAATTTGATTGCCACTAATGGTCAATTAAATATGTTTAAAAGTCGCCATATCAAGTATTCACAATTCAAAACTTTTATTGGTTTAACACAAGTCCTGCACCTTTATGTATGCAAATTAGCCATGTGCGCCAGCACAGCACAATGAGGCTTTCCCCAGTTAATAACACGGACAGCCAGGTGCGCAACAGGTTACGCGAAGAAAGCCTGTCTGGACTCCTGTTTGTGACCTCAACGGACCTCCTCTGGACAAATTGGACCCGGTTCCATTTGTCAGAAGCTGGATTAAAGCAGGACATCGCCTCTCTTCTTCCTGGAATGGAAACCAGGACGGAAAGCACAAGAAGTCGAGAAATGCCCCCCCCCCCTCCTCCACCCCCGGCAAAAAAAAAAAAAACAAAAAAAAAAAACTGGGTTTGTATGTGTATGTATGTCTATGCGTATATATGTATATATATTAAATATAGTAACAATGCACATATATATGCCTTAGGTTTTTACCAGCATGGTATTAACCATTAATATGCGTGCAGACAAGGTAAAAAAAAAAAAAAAAAAAAGAGAAAAGGCACATTTGGTCTATTTTAACTTAAGGTAAGAGGCCAGCCTGCTTAATATGGCCTGAGCCCACCTGAGAGCTAATGTTGTTTTTTAATTTTTGTTATTATTATTTTGCGTTATGGACTGTTATGAGTGTGATTTATGTGTAAGCTGCGTGAATCCACCTGTTGACAGCCATCATATTTTTATTTTATTTTGCGTGATGAGCTGTTATGAGTGGAATTTGTGAATTTGTGGTGCCAATTAATGTCTTTTATTTATTTTAATTATCGGATTTAATTTGTAACTTGTAAATAACATTCTGCATCGTAATGCACAATTTTGCCTCCTGTTAGTATGTCATGCTCGGGGGTCATGTTCTGGGTATGGGTCTCTGTAAAGCGTCTAGAGACAACTCTGTTGTATTAGACGCTATATAAATAAAATTGAATTGAATTGAATTGAATTAGTAAAACAACTTGCATCAAAAATGGTTAAAAGTGTGGGTGTATTTGTCATAGGCTATAGTAGGCTGATTGTATTGGTTTATTGTATAGGGCCACACTGTTTAAAAAACAAAAAACGTGAGTTAGGGACCCCCCCGAATATGGATGGATATTTCGCAAACTGCCCAGGTGCGTCCCCGCGGACACCCACCCACCTGCAGCACGGTCTTCAGGGTGAGCGGGGTGACGGTGGCGGTGCAGATGGCGTCCCCGTTGCGCGTCACCTGCCCCATGACGAACAGCATGGGCGTGGCCAGCAGGAAGGACCCGAGCCAGAGGGCTCCGATCAGCCTCTTGGTGCGGCTGCGCGACGTCACGCTCTTGGCCTTGAACGGGTGGCAGATGGCCAGGTAGCGCTCCGCGCTCAGGCTGCCGATGTTGAGCGCCGTGGCGTAGGCGCAGCCGTCCCGCAGGAAGTAGTAGCCGCGGCAGGCGGCGTCCCCGAACACCCACGGGTGGTGCACCCAGATGAAGTTGTACAGCCTCCACCGGCATGGCAGAGCACCAGGATGAGCAGGTCGGACGCAGCCTGGCTGGCCAGGTGGGTAGTGGACGGGGCGTCTGCAGGTGCTGCAGCTGCAACGACCTGAATATGAAGACAGAAAAGACAAGGTAATGAGTATGAGTCCATCCATCCTTCCATCCATGCCTGCCATGCCATGCATGCATGC